>NC_059362.1:6184325-6396825 GCF_019703515.2 Myxocyprinus asiaticus | reverse complement strand
TGTGTGTGTGTGAGATAGTGTTCGTATGTGAGTGTTTGTGTGAGCTTGAGTGAGTGTGTGTGTGAATGACTGGGTTCACTGACTTATACAGGTGCATCTCAATAAATTAGAATGTCGTGGAAAAGTTCATTTATTTCAGTAATTCAACTCAAATTGTGAAACTTGTGTATTAAATAAATTCAATGCACACAGACTGAAGTAGTTTAAGTCTTTGGTTCTTTTAATTGTGATGATTTTGGCTCACATTTAACAAAAACCCACTAATTCACTATCTCAAAAAATTAGAATATGGTGACATGCCAATCAGCTAATCAACTCAAAACACCTGCAAAGGTTTCCTGAGCCTTCAAAATGGTCTCTCAGTTTGGTTCACTAGGCTACACAATCATGGGGAAGACTGCTGATCTGACAGTTGTCCAGAAGACAATAACTGACACCCTTCACAAGGAGGGTAAGCCACAAACATTCATTGCCAAAGAAGCTGGCTGTTCACAGAGTGCTGTATCCAAGCATGTTAACAGAAAGTTGAGTGGAAGGAAAATGTGTGGAAGAAAAAGATGCACAACCAACCGAGAGAACCGCAGCCTTATGAGGATTGTCAAGCAAAATCGATTCAAGAATTTGGGTGAACTTCACAAGGAATGGACTGAGGCTGGGGTCAAGGCATCAAGAGCCACCACACACAGACGTGTCAAGGAATTTGGCTACAGTTGTTGTATTCCTCTTGTTAAGCCACTCCTGAACCACATACAACGTCAGAGGCGTCTTACCTGGGCTAAGGAGAAGAAGAACTGGACTGCTGCCCAGTGGTCCAAAGTCTTCTTTCAGATGAGAGCAAATTTTGTATTTCATTTGGAAACCAAGGTCCTAGAGTCTGGAGGAAGGGTGGAGAAGCTCATAGCCCAAGTTGCTTGAAGTCCAGTGTTAAGTTTCCACAGTCTGTGATGATTTGGGGTGCAATGTCATCTGCTGGTGTTGGTCCATTGTGTTTTTTGAAAACCAAAGTCACTGCACCCGTTTACCAAGAAATTTTGGAGCACTTCATGCTTCCTTCTGCTGACCAGCTTTTTAAAGATGCTGATTTCATTTTCCAGCAGGATTTGGCACCTGCCCACACTGCCAAAAGCACCAAAAGTTGGTTAAATGACCATGGTGTTGGTGTGCTTGACTGGCCAGCAAACTCACCAGACCTGAACCCCATAGAGAATCTATTGGGTATTGTCAAGAGGAAAATGAGAAACAAGAGACCAAAAAATGCAGATGAGCTGAAGGCCACTGTCAAAGAAACCTGGGCTTCCATACCACCTCGGCAGTGCCGCAAACTGATCACCTCCATGCCACGCCAAATTGAGGCAGTAATTAAAGCAAAAGGAGCCCCTACCAAGTATTGAGTACATATACAGTAAATGAACATACTTTCCAGAAGGCCAACAATTCACTAAAAATGTTTTTTTTATTGGTCTTATGATGTATTCTAATTTTGAGATGGTGAATTGGTGGGTTTTTGTTAAATGTGAGCCAAAATCATCACAATTAAAAGAACCAAAGACTTAAACTACTTCAGTCTGTGTGCATTGAATTTATTTAATACACGAGTTTCACAATTTGAGTTGAATTACTGAAATAAATGAACTTTTCCACGACATTCTAATTTGAGATGCACCTGTATAAAGTCCCACTCAAAGTCCATTAGTTTCTTTAGTAGACTGGAGACACGAGGGTTGACTGATGTCATCTTTTTCTGGGCGACTTTCCCCGTACGCTTTGACAGGACTTTGCCTCGTCCAGCCTTGGTGCCTCTCTCTCAGGATTTATCCCGATGAAACGCCTGAAAATCAAATGTGTGTATTCATAATTAGTGTCAGGAGAGCTTTCTTAAAGGAATAGATCACCCAAATATAAAAATTCAATCATCATTTACTCACCTTAATGCCATGTCAGATGTGTATGATTTTCTATCATCATCAGAACACAAACAAAGATGCCTGTCATTTCAGCGCGCTACAGAGACAACAGTGGAACATTATTTAAATAAAATTTGCAACATTGTTTGAAGGCTGCACTTCGCAGAATAAAAAGAAGTTACATTTTTATGAATCTCACCCTGTAATATGGAAGATCCGTTTCAGAAATCCAGCTGCACTCGGTGTCACAGTTACAGTTGGTTTCCCACTGAAACAAGTGTTTAAAAAGTTAGATACAATTCCAGAATCACCAATGTTTTCAGATTAAAAGAGAAGGAATATCATTCATCCCAGCATAAAACTTAAAATTATCAGCAGTACAGCTGCGTTTCCCAAAAGCGTTGTATACTTCGACTTCGTCTTAAGTAGATTGTAGAAAGTATTGTCACCAATGGTTTCTACAACCTATTTAAGCTACAATGCTTTTGCGATTTGCAGCCCAGATCTGAATGTTAAAGTTGTTAACGTTATCTGACCACACTGACCGCTTTAGTGAGGTGTTTCTGCACTGTTTTGTGTGTCAGCTCAGACTCCAATCTCAAATCTGACTTGCAAATTAACAAATTAACCCAAATCCAGTGCATTACTCAATCTGACAACAAATCACTTAAAGAAAACAATTTTAGTAAAAGAAACAAAGATCTTGGGCTTAAAGACAGAAATATAACGTTACAAACAGCTTATTTAGTTGATATTGGGATCTGATGGCAGGTAGGCTACCAAAATCATTATCACAGCACAATATGAGTTGAACATATATGTAATGTTTTATGGCTATGCTAAAAAGCAAAGCAAAAGGGTACTCACCTATTAATTCAGAAGATGAAGATGGGTGAGAAAAAAAAAAAAAAAAAAAAAAAAAAAAAATCACCCCTTAACTCACTATAGTCCTGTGTTCCCAAAATGCAATGCAAAAAATACTGTAAAGTACTGTTTTCTTTCCTTTGAGCAATCAATACTGTAAAATACCGTAATATAACGTCTAAGCCATTTAACCAACCAAAATTAACAGTAATGTACTGCATTTAAAAATAACAGGATTATACTGTTGATATTTTGAAGTAAATTAACAGCAATTTTTAAGAGTGCAGGCAAGCATGCCCTTGGCAGCACTTTGTCACTTAACCATATACACAAGTGCAATAGTGGGTGAAAGTCTTGGGTGCAGTTCCGAGCAACATAGCAGTCATGACAGTGATGAGACATACCAATTTACAATAAACATCAGATTTACACAACACAATTTACATATCTAATATACACATCATTACACACAACTCAATATATAATAATATACAATGTACAGTATGCAGTACACACAATGTAGAATAGACAGTATACAATAAAAATAGCATATATAAAATATACAGTAGGTTGTATTGTGCTGTATTGACATTCAGGCTGTCGGTTGATAGTCAGTTGCCAGTGTGTTGTTAAGAGAGAGTATAATTTATGACAGTCCAGTGTGAGATAATAAGATTAATAAAGTGCAGTGCTGATGTATATTGATCATGAGAGATCAAAAGTTCAAAACTCTGATTGCTTGGGGGAAGAAACTGTCATGAAATCGGCTGGTGCGGGTCCAGATGCAGCAATACCGCCTGCCTGATGGTAGCAGTGAGAGCAGCCCATGGCTCGGGTGGTTGGAGTCTCTGATGAACATTAAACCACCTGCCTAATATTGTGTAGGTCCCCCTCAGTTGGCACTGTTTTGGCGGCCTATACAACATTAGGCAGGTGGTTTTAATGTTGTGGCTGATCGGTGTATATACTGTGTGTGTGTGTGTGTGTGTGTGTGTGTGTGTAATATATATATATATATATATATATATATATATATATTACACACACACATACAGTTGTGCTCAGAAGTTTGCATACCCTGGCAGAAATTGTGAAATTTTGGCATTGATTTTGAAAATATGAGTGATCAATACCGAAATAATGCGGGCATTCTGTCAGAACATGCAAGGTTTAGATTATGACTAGCAAGGGCCCCAGGGCCAATTTTCTTTTAGGGGCCCCCCCGGTCCAATTATCTTTTAAAGTTGAGATCTTCACAATCTATTTTCATTGATTTAATTATCTTTTAATACCTGTTCTATTATGTACAGTCAGATTAATTTAAACAGCATGGATGTGGTAAAGAAACCGCAAACATGTTCGCTGAACAGACACTTTATTAAAGAGTAGCATTTTAACGTTTGTTATACATAATTATGCATACAAAAAGCATATATTTAAAGGGGCATAAAAATAAATATTTTAACTTCAAACACTTGATGAATTTAACAAATACAGAAGGCTCCTACTGTATCTATGCAAGGTTTTGTTGAAATTCGGCAAAGAGTTCAGGCAGTTCTGGCTCGTGCTGCTAAATCTTTTCTAATTCATCTGGTGCGTTCCATTCAGAAGTGATCATTCCTACACCCTATTTCCTTCAAAGACTTTACCCTCCATTATGAGAGCTTTGAAGGGCTGAAAGGTGTGGGGTTCAAAAATAGTGGTCATTTAGTAATATTTTGGGAAATTCTGTTTGGAATAACCCTACAGCTTGGCTACGATTATCTAAAAGCCCTGCGAAGTCATCATTTAAGCCTTTTCAAAGTGTCCAAAAAGAGTCTGTTTTGGAATGTTCATGATTTCAAACTTCAGCTGTCAAAACTTACACACAAGCCCTTTAATCTGCTTTAAGATGCTCTCTTCTTTCTTTCTTTCTTTCTTTCTTTCTTTCTGTAAAACCTGTAAAAAAGTCTAACTTCAGGCATTTAAAACTATTTTAAACTTTAAGACAATGTTTTGTCGGACCAACATTATAGTTTGTCTTGACAAACTTTACATATCTAGTTTAATCAGTACTTTGGAACCACACAAAGTAAAATATCAATATTTTCTTTTTCCCCAATCACCTTTTTTTTTTTTTTTTGGTAATGTAGGGCAAACATGCAGTTATAGCAATGAATAGTATAATAAACGTTTTTGCTCGACAGCACTTTTATACAAAGAATAAAGCTTAACCAATGAGTCTCATTGCCATAAAGCCTACCATATGAAATAATAGTCAGAAAATTACATTTTTAAAACCTGTTTAACCCTATTTTTCTATAAATTAATGAAATTTTAAGCACATGTTTCTTGAATTCAATAAATACTCATTTTGAAATATCAGTAACAATATAAACGTTATTGTTAATTTTACTTTATCAAAATCAGCAAAGATTTCACATAAAAAAAGATGTGTGAATCAAAACATAAAGGACTGTGGGCGTGCTCTCCAAGGCTGAGACTACATATCAAGGGACTTTTAACAGGATAGGTGCAGAGTTTTTCAAATCAAATTTAAGACTTTTTAAGACCTTTAAGACCTGAACAAATAAAATTAATACAGTGTGTCCATCACAGAACAAATTCATACAATCTAAAAATAAATAATGTACTGTATCACAGATTCTTTTACTCAAACAGGCTGAGGCACACATTTAACAAAGTCTTAAAGGAATAGTTCACCCAAAAAATTACAATTCTCTCATTATTCACTTACCCTAATGCCATCCCAGATGTGTATGACTGTCTTCAGCAGAACACAAATGAAGATTTTTAGAAGACGATAGAGCTCTGTCAGGTCCTTATAATGGAAAAACACAGGTGTATATAAGTTTGGAATAATGTACAAATTTTGCTGTTTCGGAAGGTAATTGGTACTTTAGGTACTTTAATTCACGAAAGTGGCATTCAACTGATCACCAAGTATAGTTAGGACATTACTGATGTAAAAAAACAGCACCAAAACCTTTTGAAAAATAGTCATTTTTGATCAATTCTAGACAGGCCCATTTCCAGCAGCCATCACTCCAACACCTTATCCTTGAGTAATCATGCCAATTTGCTAATTTGGTACTAGAAAATCACTTACCATTATATTAAACACAGCTGAAAGTTATTTGGTTCATTAAATGAAGCTTAACATTGTGTTTGTTTTTGAGTTGCCACAGTATGCAATAGACTGGCATGTCTTAAGGTAATATTAGGTCAAAAATGGCAAAAAAAGAAACAGCTTTCTCTAGAAACTCGTCAGTCAATTATTGTTTCGAGGAATGAAGGCTATACAATGTTTGAAATTGCCCCCCAAAAAACTGAAGATTTCATACAAAGGTGTACACTACAGTCTTCAGAGACAAAGGACAACAGGCTCTAACAAGGACAGAAAGAGGTGTGGAAGGCCAGATGTACACCTAAACAAGAGGATAAGTACATCAGAGTCTGTAGTTTGAGAAATAGACACCTCACATGTCCTCAGCTGACAGCTTCATTGAATTCTACCCACTCAACATCAGTTTCATGTACAACAATAAAGAGAAGACTCAGGGGTGCAGGCCTTATGGGAAGAATTGCAAAGAAAAAGCCACTTTTGAAACAGAAAAACAAAAAGAAAAGGTTAGAGTGGGCAAAGAAACACAGACATTGGACAACAGATAATTGTAAAAGAGTGTTATGGATATTAACTCCATTGAGCTTTTGTGGGATCAGCTAGACTGTAAGGTGCGTGAGAAGTGCCCGACAAGCCACATCTATGGCAAGTGCTACAGGAAGAGTGTTGTGAAATGTCACCTGAGTATCTGGACAAACTGACAACTAGAATGCCAAGGATCTGCAAAGCTGTCATTGCTGCATGTGGAGGATTATTTGATGAGAACTCTTTGAAGTATTTTAAGTTCTGAACATTTTTTTCAAATTCTGATAGTAAGTTTTCACATTATTAATGTCCTGACTATACATTGTGATCAGCTGAATGACACTTTGGTGAATAAAAGTACCAATTTCTTTCCATAAGAGCAAAATCTGTACAGTAAAAGCTTGAAGATCTGTTCAGTAATTCAACTCAAACTGTGAAACTCGTGTATTAAATAAATTCAATGCACACAGATTGAAGTAGTTTAAGTCTTTGGTTCTTTTAATTGTGATGATTTTGGCTCACATTTAACAAAAACCCACCAATTCACTATCTCAAAAAATTAGAATATGGTGACATGCCAATCAGCTAATCAACTCAAAACACCTGCAAAGGTTTCCTGAGCCTTCAAAATGGTCTCTCAGTTTGGTTCACTAGGCTACACAATCATGGGGAAGACTGCTGATCTGACAGTTGTCCAGAAGACAATCATTGACACCCTTCACAAGGAGGGTAAGCCACAAACATTCATTGCCAAAGAAGCTGGCTGTTCACAGAGTGCTGTATCCAAGCATGTTAACAGAAAGTTGAGTGGAAGGAAAAAGTGTGGAAGAAAAAGATGCAAAACCAACCGAGAGAACCGCAGCCTTATGATTGTCCAGCAAAATCGATTCAAGAATTTGGGTGAACTTCACAAGGAATGGACTGAGGCTGGGGTCAAGGCATCAAACACACACAGACGTGTCAAGGAATTTGGCTACAGTTGTCGTATTCCTCTTGTTAAGCCACTCCTGAATCACAGACAACGTCAGAGGCGTCTTACCTGGGCTAAGGAGAAGAAGAACTGGACTGTTGCCCAGTGGTCCAAAGTCCTCTTTTCAGATGAGAGCAAGTTTTGTATTTCATTTGGAAACCAAGGTCCTAGAGTCGGGAGGAAGGGTGGAGAAGCTCATAGCCCAAGTTGCTTGAAGTCCAGTGTTACGTTTCCACAGTCTGTGATGATTTGGGGTGCAATGTCATCTGCTGGTGTTGGTCCATTGTGTTTTTTGAAAACCAAAGTCACTGCACCCGTTTACCAAGAAATGTTGGAGCACTTCATGCTTCCTTCTGCTGACCAGCTTTTTAAAGATGCTGATTTCATTTTCCAGCAGGATTTGGCACCTGCCCACACTGCCAAAAGCACCAAAAGTTGGTTAAATGACCATGGTGTTGGTGTGCTTGACTGGCCAGCAAACTCACCAGACCTGAACCACATAGAGAATCTATGGGGTATTGTCAAGAGGAAAATGAGAAACAAGAGACCAAAAAATGCAGATGAGCTGAAAGCCACTGTCAAAGAAACCTGGGCTTCCACACCACCTCAGCAGTGCCACAAACTGATCACCTCCATGCCACGCCGAATTGAGGCAGTAATTAAAGCAAAAGGAGCCCCTACCAAGTATTAAGTACATATACAGTAAATGAACATACTTTCCAGAAGGCCAACAATTCACTAAAAATGTTTTTTTTATTGGTCTTATGATGTATTCTAATTTTTTGAGATAGTGAATTGGTGGGTTTTTGTTAAATGTGAGCCAAAATCATCACAATTAAAAGAACCAAAGACTTAAACTACTTCAGTCTGTGTGCATTGAATTTATTTAATACACGAGTTTCACAGTTTGAGTTGAATTACTGAAATAAATGAACTTTTCCACGACATTCTAATTTATTGAGATGCACCTGTATATATATATATATACACACATAGTGTTGGGAAGTAACTGAAAGCATGTAATGGGATTACGTATTTGAAATACAAACTATTAGTAACTATATTCCACTACAGTTACAATTTAAGTCATTGGTAATTAGAATACAGTTACATTCAAAAAGTATTTTGATTACTGAAGAGATTACTTTGCATTTTATTGTTATTTGTTTCATGTAGTATTTAGTGTATTCAGTTGGAGAACATTTATATAAACGATGGGATCAGAAGAGATGTCCTTGTGTACAATGTGGGGGTTTGAAGCAAGTTTGGAGCAGCAGAAATAGTTAACCTTGTGTAAATTGTCATGTGAACATTTAGCTTTATGCTGAGCTAAAATGCTGTTTCTAGCCATTTTACATGCACCTGTTGCCAGGCACGATTATATTTTTATATTAAAAAAATCCACGTAAAATGTACTGTAAAAATCTTATTCTTGATAAGAATTCTTGTATTGTTTTCCTGTAAAAATTTTTTGAAAATTCTTTAAAAATAAAAAGATACTTTTGCTTTGTCTTGTTTTAGAAGCAACACTGCATAAGATATTTAGGCTTTTTTCAGTGAATGTATTTTTAATAAGTCTTACTGTACTGGCAGATTCTTGTTATTAACTTATTTATAATCAAAACAAGTAAATACATCTGCCAGTGCTGATGAAGTAATCCAAAGTATTTAGATTACGCTACTGACCTTGAGTAATCTAACAGAATACATTACAAATTACATTTTCCAGCAATTTTACATTCTGCAATCTGTAGTGGAATACATTTTAAAAGTAACCCTCCCAACCCTGTATATACTGTAGATAGTATATTTAATGTGCACAGGTGAAGCAATGACAGAAGTTCTTATTTAAAGGTGACATATTTTTTCAATGTTAAAGGGGTCATGACATGAATCAAAATTTCCTTGATCTTTTGACATATAAGAGGTCATTTTACTATAAAAACTTACTGTAAGTTTCAGAACTGAAAACTTCCTCCTTAATATAAAAAGAGCATTTATAACGGTTATAACTCTAAAAAGGATCTCCCATTGTGTTTCATTCAGCTGCACTGTCTTGCTGATGTGCTGTTTTGAAGGCATCGTGGACTGTTTTTGCACCCATCTGTGCTATATTTAATTGTTGGTCTTTTGTAATTATGGACGTCTTTGATCGTTTTGATGCGTTCCCGGCGATGTGCGCCACGTTTTAAGAGCGGTACAAGCGCAACTTTTAAAAACGCGTCTCATTCTGCTGCTGCCACTGACTGGGAGAAACACATGCATTCCTGTGTGTAAACAAACATGGAAGATGTTTAATCTGTCTGTTAACCTACAGACAGTAACTAAAATCTGCTAAGCCTGTAGTAAGGACTGTAAAAAGATGGACCAATGAAGCAGAGCTGGAAATACAAACCTGCTTTGACTGCATTGATTGGAGTGTTTTTGAGGCTGCAGCCACCGACCTGAACGAACTCACAGATACTGTGACATCATATATCAGTTTCTGTGAGGATATATGCATTCCTACTAGGACTTATTTAATGTTCAACAATGACAAATCATGGTTTACAGCAGAACTCAGGCAGCTTCGTCAGGCCAAAGAGGATGCTTACAGAAGTGGGGATAAAGTCTTGTACAATCAAGCCAGGAACACACTGAACCAGGAAATCCGAGTGGTTAAAAAAGATACTCTGAGAAGCTGAAAAACAAGTTTTCAGCTAACGACCCTGCATCAGTGTGGAGTGGCATTAAACAACTTACGAATTACAGGACTCCTGCCCCCAACCCTGTGGTGGACCAACAATTGGCTGACGACTAGAGGTGGGGGAAAAAATCGTTTCAGTGATGCATCGCGATTCATACTCAAACAATTCTGAATCGATTCTCAAAAGAATCAGAATCGATTCTGAGTACAGTTTAAATCACGGCAGTGGCGCGTGCCAAAGACAGATGTAGAAACAAAGGTGCGAGTTAAGTGCAGACCAGCTGTATCAAACACAAGACCATTTGTGCCCGATTGAAACTACAATCCTGAAATTCTTTCACAAACCCACGCAAATAGCAACGGGAGAGTTTATTCGTGATAAGCCAACAATCAACATGAAAGACGAGCTCGCAACCATTATTGCACTGATTTGCACACAACAGGGGAAAACACAGAAGAAAGTTCGGGGATGTTGGTGATGTTTTCATTTAATTCTCCCCCATCCCCCCCCCCCCCCCCGCCGATGCCTTTCTCTTCTCTTGTGTGCTCTCCATCTCATTGGCTTTTGCTTATTGCCGGTCACTCGCTTGTCAGGACAGTGCGCACACCTGATGATAAAAGTTTGAAATCCATCGTGCGATCTTCTACTCGCAGAGCAAACAGATGGAACAGTGCATACGAGACACTTGATACATTTCTTAAGCAACAACTGCGCTATTTAAACCGCTTTACTATCACCTGTGCAGCTGAGGAGAGGAGAAGCTGACAGCTGCACTCTCACAGAAGCAGATATATCTCTCATCCTGGACCAGCAACTTCCAGTTGTGGTTAAAAATGAAAATGAATATATAAATACTAAATGAATAATTAAATACTATTAAATGATTTACAATGCTGAAACAAAAAAAAACAAACAAACAAAAAAAAAAATAATATAATCAGTTGAAGTAATGGTATTCAGTGTGTTTTGATGGAGAACCAATATTTTTTTCTTGTGCTTTTAAGAGATTTTTTATAAGGTTCTAAAGAAAGAAACTGAAAAACTGAGATACACTTTTAAACTACAGAATCATTTATTTCATCCTGTGGATTTTCCATGTTTTGTTCACAGCTCATACTGAATGTAAAAGGCCAGTTTATGTAATGTGACTCATTCTGATTTTTTAAAACAGCTGTTAAATAAAAAGCTGAAAGGGAAAAAATAGAGAGTAAAAAATTAATTTTGAAGAAACTGAAAAAATAAAGAAATTGAAGGACAAGATGCATCTTGATCGAGAATCGTTTTATAATCGAATCGTTACCCTTTGAATCGTAATTGAATCGTGAGGCCAGTGAAGATTCACACATCTACTGACGACCTGAATGTGTTCTAATGTAGATTTGAAAGGCCCAATCTCACACCCCACACCCACTCTGACCTTCACTTCACACAAACACCAACATCTCCTGCAACTCCCCTCCTGTTACTCAACCTGCACTTAAGATCTGTGAAGAGGAAGTGTCCCATGTCTTCCTAAAACAAAGGACAAGGAAAGCACAGGGCCCAGATGGCGTTTCACCTGCGTGTCTTAGATCCTGTGCTAACCAGCTGGCCCCCAACATCACACTGATTTTCAATATGCTTTTTCAGTTCTGCCCACAAATTTTCTATCAGATTAAGGTCAGGGCTTTGTGATGGCCACTCCAATACCATGACTTTGTTGTCCTTAAGCCATTTTGCCACAACTTTGGAGGTATGCTTGGGGCCATTGTCAATTTGGAAGACCCATTTGTGACCGAGCTTTAACTTCCTGGCTGATGTCATGCAATGTTGCTTCAATATATCCACATCATTTTCCTTCCTCATGATGCCATATATTTTGTGAAGTGCACCAGTCCCTCCTGCAGCAAAGCACCTCCACAACATGATGCTGCCACCCCCATGCTTCACATTTGGGATGGTGTTCTTCGGCTTGCAAGCCTCACCCTTTTTCCTCCAAACATAATGATGGTCATTATGGCCAAACAGTTCAATTTTTGTTTCATTAGACCAGAGGAAATTTCTCCAAAAAGTAAGATCTTTGTCCCCATGTGCACTTGCAAACTGTAGTCTGGCTTTTTTATGGCTGTTTTGGAGCAGTGGCTTCTTCCTTGCTGAGCAGCCTTTCAGGTTATATCGATATAAGACTCGTTTTACTGTGGATATATATACTTGTCTACCCATTTCCTCCAGCATCTTCACAAGGTCCTTTGCTGTTGTTCTGGGATTGATTTGGGATTGATGCACTTTTTGCACCAAACTACGTTCATCTCTAGGAGACAGAATGCGTCTCCTTCCTGAGTGATATGATGGCTGCGTGGTCCCATAATGTTTATACTTGCGTACTATTGTTTGTACAGATGAATGTGGTACCTTAAGGCATTTGGAAATTCCTCCCAAGGATGAACCTGTCACGCCTCCCTTGAGCTCTCCACCTCCCTCAGTGTTCCGCTCCTCTCCCAATTTCTAATTCGCCACACCTGCACACAATCAGCTTACTGATCAAGGTATGCTTATATAAGTCACTTTCACTTCAGTTCACTGTCAAGTCTCACTAAGGACTATAGTTTGACTGTGCTGCTCCCATGCAGTGTTCATTTATCTAAATTAATCTAAGCCTGAAGATTTACCTTGTCGTTTTTTTATTGTAACCAAGTTTCTCTACCTGATTCTTCCTCTTAAATTCTGTGGACAATATTACCTGGATACTCACCTTGCTGTTCCTTCATCATCCTGAGAAGTCTACTTACTGTAACTTACCTGTTTACTTACCTGTGTCATCTCATCTGTGTTTTGATCTCACCGTGCATACTGTAAATCCTGTGTATTCTCATTAAACACTCTCGCGCCTGTTTTCAAAAACTAAGCTTGTGTAGATTGAGTCCGTAACAGAACCTGTGCAGGTCCACAATTTTTTTTCTGAAGTCTTGGCTGATTTCTTTAGATTTTCCCCTGATGCCAAGCAAAGCAGCACTGAGTTTGAAGGTAGGCCTTAAAATACATCCACAGGTACACCTCCAATTCAGTACACCTCCTATCAGAAGCTAATTGGCTAATTGTCTAAAGGCTGACATCATTTTCTGGAATTTTCCAAGCTGCTTAAAGGCACAGATAACTTAGTGTATGTAAACTTCCGACTCGAATTGCGATGTAGTCAGTTAAAAGTGAAACAGTCTGTCTGTAAACAATTGTTAAAAATTACTCGTGTCATGAACAAAGTATATGTCCTAAACGACTTGCCAAAACTTTAGTTTGCTAATATTAAATCTGTGGAGTGATTAAAAAAAGAATTTTAATGACTTCAACCTAAGTGTATGTAAACTTCTGACTTCAACTGTATTTGACAAAATTATGACTTTTTGGTGCAAAAACAATAATAATAATAATTTACTAAAATTATAAGTGGAGCTCAGGGAAGATAATAAAATTATATATATATAAAAAAGTATGTCATTACCCCCTTTAAAATGATTTCTCCTTTCCTAGTTTAAAGGAATATTCTGGGTTCAATACAAGTTAAGCTCAATCAACAGCATTTGTGGCATAATGTTGATTACCACAAAAATGTATTTTGAGTTTTTTTCTTAAAAAAAAAAAGTGAGGCACTTACAATGGATGTGAATGGGGCCAATTTTTGGAGGGTTTAAAGACAGAAATGTGAAGCTTTTAATTTTATAAAAGCATTTACATGAATTCTGTTAAAACTCATGGATTATTTGAGCTGTAAAGTTGTTTAAAGGGGTCATGACATACTCATATATATATACTTTTAATATTTTCCCTAAAGTCCACTTATAGTTTTTTTTGTTTTTTTTTTTGGCAGCAAAATGTCATAATTTAGTCATATATAATAATTTTCCACCTTGTCTCTGGCCCACTGTCTGAAACGCTCAATTTTAAACTTTCTGGCCCTTTGTAAACTTCAGTGTAAACACCCGCTGTTGTGATTGGCTTACATTGTGCAGCCCTTCCAATACAGCCATATGTGAAACTCAATCCGAAGAAAATGAACAAACTCCACAGAATTTATACAACTACATCTCAGGTTTAACACATAACATACACCCAGCACATTTCATCTGAATGTATCAAACTGTTCACTCAAGCATAAAATATCAAACAGTCATGACATTTGAAAGATTAATTTAACATTAATTAATTTACAGTTTAATTGCATCAGACTCTATTGTTTTTTTTTTTTTTAATTATTTATTTAATTGACAAAGATTACTAACATGTCATAGATGTTGAAGTAAATGTCAAAGCTTTAGGCTAAACATTTTCTGCCATGTGCTTTTTGTCTGTTGTTGGCATTGCGGTTACCAGCTCCCTTCCTGGACATGTACCACTGTGCACGCTCGAGGAGGGCAGCTCTCAGCATTTAACTGCAGCGGCAACAAGTGACCATTAACTTCAGACACGCCTTTTTTTTTTTTTTTGACCGGCCGTCTTACATCTACTTCGAGTGGGGGGGGTCTTAAAACTGAGTTGAAAATTCATTGGTTGCTCCCACATGTCAACTGTCCAATGGCGTTTTTAAACTCGATTGTCAAATGGATAAAGGAAAGCAACAGAGCGCAACAGTCTGGTTCCTGAAGTAAAAATCCCATTAATTTATCCTATAGACTAATTGATTTTCAACTATATCTTATAAACCTTTAAAGACAGACCTACCATGAGCTCCGGGGTAGTTCATCGATGGTATATGCTTCTGTTGAAGCCATCCGTCTGCGTTATCTCAACTTCATTGTTCAAAAATCGTGTTTGATAGTGGAATTCGTGGTAAACAACTATATTACCCATGGTACAGCAGAGAAAGATTGACCAAATCAGAGAACCACATCCAACAAAACCCGTGAAATGTGGCTCAGAGCGACCGCACGCTCCCATGACGCACTGTGAATGACGTAATCGAATATGTCTCCCTTCACCCATAAACTACTTATATATTTGTACATATCGGGATATTTTGCAATAAACTTAAAATATATTGTTTCTACTTATAATCAACAACCTAAAATCAATAGTTTTATATATTCCCATTGTTTTTTAATTAAATTATATCATTCACAATGCTTCATGGGATTGTAGTCCGTGCACTCATGAAACACAACAAGTACACATCTTTGTCCCTTTGTCTTTGTCAGATTTTCAAATAATTTTTTGCCTTAAAACAAAGTTCGTGATGTTGTGATTCACCTCAGAGCAGGTTGGTTTAGTTCATGGCTCACAACACTTTAATGAAGTCTATGGAAGAAATGAATGGGGAAAATACCCAGATGGCTGAAAAGCAACTGGCAAATGAATGAAGAAAAGCAATTGCCAAATGCTTTTTTAAAACACAATTTAAAAGGTGCATTTAAAAATGACTTATTAATGTGCTATTTTATTGTTACATTTGATTGCATTTTAAACAAATTAAATACATGATTTATTAATGCACAATTTTATTGTTAAATATAATTACATTTTTCAACGTGAATTAAATAAACACATTTAAATGTTTATAAATTGGTTTATTTATCCAATTTATTGCATTGCATATAAAAAACTTTACCGGCCTAATGTGCGCAAGTGTTATGCACATGCCTGTTAACGTTTTGATGTCAAAAGCAGAGACTTATCATGTAAATGTGTTTTCTTGGATTTTCTTGCAAACTTAAGTGAATACAACACCTCACAAATGCAATTTCAAACATCACAGTAGAAACATACAACAAAATCGTATTTCAAGCAACAAAACGACCTACTGCATGCACTTCTATAAATATTTAAATTGAACATTTTTTCTAACAGACATGTACTGAGTACCCGGATGATGCACTTCTTGTATCTTCTATAACACAATTAGTGAACATTACACTGCATACAAATCCAAACAAAGAGAACATGTAATCCAAGGCCTAATTGGATCTGTGCTCACAATTCCCAAAAACGAAAGACTCCAAAGATAGGAACTAAAAATATAAACTGATACAATGTATGAAATGGAAACGGAAACCATCCTGAATGGAAATGCACTGTTTAAACATTTCTCAATAAAATGGCTCATAGTAATGCATAACTATAGCACACGTGTAGCTACAATAAAGAATATTATGAAACAAATAAAAAAGGGGCTTGGTAAATTAGTATTAGAAAGCATGACAACAGCCATTCAAATGACTTACAACAAGATGTCCAATCTACACAAAGTAATTTGCCTGTAAACAATTACTAATTATTCTGTAGTGTTACAAAATCCAAAGCAATACATCACTTTTACATTGTGTTTTTTTGACAAAATGCACAATAGTTTTTTTTAAATGTGTGTTTTTTTTTTATTTTTTTTTTTTTTTTTTTGCACTGGCTATTTACAGTAATGGAGTAATAATATAAAAAGGACATCATTTGAAAACAGTGTGCTAAGCTGTCAAATTAAAAACAAACTATTAATTAAAACTCATTATCCCCTGAAAAAATAAACAACATTACAAAAATGATATGCAGAATCCATAATAACATTATTCATAAAACCATCCACAATAAATAAACATATCAATATAATCTCTCCTTCCATATACTGTAGATATATGGAAGTTCTGAGGATATTTCAAAAGCTACCCATGTCAAACTCTTTACAGTTTTGGTAATGGCGAATAAACAAACACTGAGTTTCTGTGCTTGGTTATGGATATAGATTTTGCCCTTTTACCATGGTAACCATAGTTTCCACCAAAATGACAGTTAATTTTGTTTCTAAAATAATACTTTAATACAACTAGATTAAATAAAATAAAAAAAGTAAAAAATACAAAGTTTCTAAAAATCTTCTTACATTGAGATATTTTCAAATTAGTCATATTAATTGATTATGGTTTTACAATGTTAACACTAACTGTAGTAAATATGGTATTTAGGTGTAAATTTCCATAGTAAATTTTAATAAGTGCATGGTGAAAGAAAGAAATGCTTAAATAAATGAGGGAACTATCTGTAATATTAAACGCGTTTACATTTTAGCGAAGAAATAACAGTCATTTATGTCCTACCTTTGATCCAATCCACAACCTGAGCCGGTGTCCACTTTGTTATGGGCTCCATTATTTTGTTTAGATTTTCATAAAGTTTCTAGCAAGATCTCGATCTCTTAAACATTTCCAACACTATACATAGGCTTGCTTTCTCATGTCTAACAGCTGATCACTAATGGTCAGATCTTAGGAACAGCACATCTACCCACAGACCGAAACTACACAACACGTTCACGTTCGGGGTGTGTGGATCATGTTACACACAGGTCAAATGTTTGTCACTGCCAGAACCGCTATATGTAATCAACATTTCTTGAAGAGAAGTAAACTGTTACCTGCCAAGTATTTCCTTTACTTTATATTACCTTTATTTTCTAATAAGTACTGCCCTCCATTGGTCAGTATTAAAAAGTGGTTAGAAAACCTGTCACTGATGCTTCATCTGACCAAAGGGGTAATCTTATTTATTTGCCTGTTTATTTGTTCGTTTATGTTGTGTTTTCCTCCATGTGTATGGTTGACACTTTAGTTCATTACTGCATATCTAAAATCATCCTGTACGATGAAGCAATTTAATGTTGCTGGTTCCCTCTCCTTTTGTTTGATTGGGTAAAACTATTCGCCCATTAAATTCACGCTTCTTAGCTGGTAACATTTTACTGTACTTCTAGAAATGCGTTCCAGACATGCAGTGACCCATTAGACATACCCTTGGCTTAGAATTTATTTTAAATATATTTATGAGCTAGCCCATTCTCAATGACATTCACAGTTCAACTGCAAGTATTTGGGGTATCCATTAAAAAAAATGAGAAACTGAAAACTAGTCGTGTGTGATTTATTAAAAATATATGCAGCAACCAGTGATGGGCAGTAGCTTCGCTACGAATAGCGAAGCTATTAGCTTAACTACATTTCTGAGTAACGAGGTTGTAGCTGCACTAGTTTTTAAATAAAGTAGCTTTTCAGTAGCAAAGCTATTTTTTGATTTGGTAGCGCGTAGCTACACTGCTACATCATACATCATACCGGTGTTTACTATCGCCAGTTTTGAATCAGAATTAAAGATGTAAGACTCGCAGTATATTTTAAAATACGGAAAATAAGGATAACGCTGGTTGCAGTGAATCTACAATCAATGGAAAGCATATGTGTATGGGTTTTTAGAGGTAGTAGCATAAATATATATATATATATATATAAAAAAAAAAAATAGTGATTTTTCATAATGAACACATGGATTTGTAGAGGTAGTAGTATTGTGGCGAGGAGGAGGGCGGGGCTGGG
Source organism: Myxocyprinus asiaticus (assembly GCF_019703515.2). NCBI lineage: Eukaryota > Metazoa > Chordata > Actinopteri > Cypriniformes > Catostomidae > Myxocyprinus > Myxocyprinus asiaticus. The sequence continues at coordinate 6,378,433 of NC_059362.1, read as the reverse complement.
CCGTGATGATGCACGCCCAGCCCCTAATCAGGCTAATCAAGCCGACGAGAGGGATAAAGGTGCAGCTACCCTGCATGTGTAGCTGCACCTTTTGTCTTTATCATTAATTTATCATGTGTAGCTGCACCTTTTGTCTTTATCATTAAATAATTATTTGTCAAGCCGTTTCTCGCCGCCTCCTTTCCCAACGTTTATCCTTTGTTACACTGGTGCCGAAACCCGGGAAGGAGGAGGGATGCGCTGTAGTTGAGTCCTCACCACTACCGCCCACCAAAATTGGAGCAGCCGCGGCCATCTGCCGGGGGACGGAGGAGCCCGGCCGCCAACCGCGAGGGTAGGAGGGGCTCCTGGAGTGGTCAGGGCCGCTGCCAGGGGTGGAGGAGACTCCTACCGGCCGCTAAAACACGGTGTGGTCAAGAGAGGACCGCCAACTGCGAGCGGGGAGGGGCTCCTGGCCAACCGCTTGGAGCAGGAGAACCGCTGCCATGGGCATGGGCACGTATCTCTTTCCAATGAGAGACGAGGGACTGCTGCATTATCTGCCTAACGGAAACTTGGATGTCTGCTGAGATTCCAGATTCAGCCATCGAAGCCGCTGGGTTCTCCGTGGTAAGAGCAAAAGACCTCTCAGGTAAAAGCAGAGGTGTTGGTGTATGTTTTATGATCAACAAATCCTGGTGTGATCAGAAGAACGTACATTCTATCAAGTCTTCCTGCTCTCCTGATCTGGAATTTCTCATGCTTCTGTGTCGACCATTCTGGCTACCGAGGGAATTCACAGCGGTCATTATCACAGCTGTGTACATCCTGCCACAAGCCGACACAGACCAGGCACTCAAGGAACTGTATGGGAGTATAAGTGAGCAGGAAACCACGCACCCTGAGGCCACGTTCATTGTGACATGGGACTTTAACAGAGCCAATTTCAAATCAGTCGCACCAAAATACCACCAACACATTAGTTTCAACACACGAGGGGACCTGGTTTTGGACCACTGCTACTCTCCGTGATGGCTACAAATCACTCCCCCGCCAACCATTTGGCAAATCGGACCACTCTTCCATTCTGCTTCTGCCCGTTTACAGGCAGAAACTGAAACAGGAAGCACCCACCCTCAGAACGATCCAGTGCTGGTCAGACCATTCAGATTCTACGCTACAAGACTGTTTGGATCACACAGACTGGGAGATGTTCCAGTTCGCCCTTTGATGACGACATCGAGGTTTACGTTGATAGCGTAACGTGTTTCATCAGAAAGTGTGTAGAGGATGTTGTTCCGACCAAAACAATACGGATCTACCCCAACCAGAAGCCATGGATAAATAGCGATGTTCACGCGGCACTTGATGCGCGGACCTCCGCTTTTAATTCTGGGAACGCGGAGGAGCATAAACAAGCCAGTTATGCACTCCGCAATCTATCAGAGCAGCCAAACGCCAGTACAGGGACAAGATTGAAGGACAGTTTAACACCACCAACTCTAGAAGCATGTGGCAGGGAATTAATATCATCACGGATTACAAAGGGAATAAAAACTCCGCCGTGAACATCGCTGCCTCTCTCCCGGATGAGCTAAATACTTTTTATACACATTTCGAGGGAAATAACACCGCCCTTGCGGAGAGAGCTCTCACAGCCGAAGCTACAGAGGTTAGTTCACTCTCTGTCTCTGTAGCGGATGTAACCCAATCCTTCCGACGGGTGAATATCCATAAAGCCGCAGGTCCAGACGGCATTCCTGGCCACATCATCAGAGCGTGCGTGAACCAATTGGCTGTGTTTTTATGGACATTTTCAACCTTTCCCTCTCTTTGTCTGTGGTCCCCACATGCTTTAAAACATCCACCATTGTGCCTGTACCAAAGCAATCCAAAATCACTTGCTTAAATGACTGGCGTCCTGTTGCCCTGACCCCATCATCAGCAAATGCTTTGATAGACTAATCAGAGATTACATCTGCTTTGTGCTGCCTCCCTCACTGGACCCATTGCAGTTTGCTTACCGCAGCAACTGCTCCACTGATGATGCTATTGCATCTACACTACACACTGCTCTCTCCAACCTGGAAAAAAGGAACACATATGTGAGAATGCTGTTTGTAGACTACAGCTCAGCATTCAACACCATAGTGCCCTGCAAGCTTGATGTGAAACTCCGGGCTCTGGGCTTAAACAGCTCACTGTACAGCTGGATCCTGGACTTCCTGTCAAGCAGATGCCAGGTGGTTAGAATGGGCAGCAACATGTCCTCATCACTGACCCTGAACACTAGAGCCCCACAGGGCTGTGTTCTCAGCCCACTCCTTTATTCCCTGTACACACATGACCGTGTGGCAACACATAGCTCCAATGCCATCATTAAGTTTGCTGATGATAAGATGGTGGTAGGTCTGATCACTGACAATGATGAAACAGCCTATAGAGAGGAGGTGCACACTCTGACACGCTGATGTCAGGAGCACAACCTCTCCCTCAGCGTCAGCAAGACAAAGGAGCTTGTGGTGGACATCAGGAGAAAAGACAGCGAACACAGTCCCATCACCATCAATGGAGCACCGGTGGAGAGAGTCAGCAGCTTCAGGTTCCTCGGTGTCCACATCACTGAGGAACTCACATGGTCCATCCACACTGAGGCCGTTGTGAAGAAGGCTCATCAGCGCCTCTTCTTCCTGAGACGGCTGAGGAAGTTTGGAATGAGCCGCCACATCCTCACAAGGTTCTACACCAGCACTGTAGAGAGCATCCTGACTGGCTGCATCACTGCCTGGTACGGCAATAGCACCTCCCACAACCACAAAGCCCTGCAAAGGGTGGTGCGAACTGCCAGACACATCATCGGAGGTGAGCTTCCCTCCCTCCAGGACATATATACCAGGCGGTGTGTGAAAAAAGCCACCCGAGCCATGGGCTGCTCTCACTGCTACCATCAGTCAGGCGGTATCGCAGCATCAGGACCCGCACCAGTCGACTTCATGACAGCTTCTTCCCCCAAGCAATCAGACTTTTGAACTCTTGATCTCTCACGATCAATATACATCAGCACTACAATTTATTAATCTTATTATCTCACACTGGACTGTCATAAATTATATTTTCTCTAACACCACACTTTGTTTTTATACATCATTTTGGTATAGGGTTGCCACCTTGGCCCTGTAAAATTCCTTGACACCTGATAAATGACTGAAAATGTATTCCTGACCATCATACAAGAAATAAAACATTTTTTTATTTAGTTAAAGATTACTCAATTTGATTGAATTTTATTCAATTGAAATGTGAAAAAAAAAAAAAATCGTTTTGTGTGTGTGTACAGAAGGTTTAACATATTTACTTATTCTGGCCCTAAGCAGTTTTTTTTTAGTTATGGTTCACACTGAACTTTTAAAATGTATAAATATGTATGTATAAAGTTTAAAAAACATTTGTCCATTTAAACTAAAGGAAATCAAATAAATGTACGTAAACATTTACTCAATTTTTTTTTCAAGATTTACAGTAAGCATTTAAAGATTAAACAACAAATTTCCATAAAATGAATTGAGTAAACTTTAACAAAATTAAATAAAAATCCTTATTGTTCCCTTTCAAGCTGGTCATTTTAATGCTTCATCTTCTTTTAGCAGATGTAGAGGAATGTATGCCATCATGCCGTGCAACTGATTTGCACGTGCAATGATGCCTACTAGCCAATAGGGTAGTTAAAGACACCTACAGAATCTCCACAGCAAAATGATGAACAGATGGATATACATGGCGATGACACTAGACGATTTGTTTAAATTGTTTTTGGCACCATTTGGAGTAAACTCTAGAGACTGTTGTGCATGAAAATTCCAGTAGATCAGCAGTTACAGAAATACTGAAACCAGCATGTCTAGCACCAACAATCATGCCACGGTCGAAATCCCTAAGATCGCATTTTTTCCCCATTCTGATGGTTGATGTGAACATTAACTGAAGCTCCTGACCGTATCTGCATGATTTTTTGCATTGCACTTCTGCCACACAGTTGGCTGATTAGATAATCGCATGAATAAGTTGAGTACAGGTGTTCTTAATAAAGTGTTCAGTGAATGTATGTGAAGGCACTAATAGAATGGGTAGTGAAAATGGCTGCTGGCTGAAGTTTCACACAATTCGGGTTGTGGATGTCAAATCGTGCCTCCCTCCTGTGTGAGCAGATCCCTGCTCAGTGGAATCCTCCATGGAGGGGCTTTCAAGAACTCTATTAACTCTGGAAACCATGGGCAGTTGGGCCATTCCGGCACAACTAGCAGTACAGTTTCCTCATCCTCCCGAATTTTGCACAATACTTGAAGTGGACAGGAGGGAATGTATACTTGTGTCCTGCTGGGTATTCGTGGGCTAGAGTGTCCAAGCCCAGCAGAGCATCAGTCAGGTAAAACCACAGACTTTTCTCCAGGAATGCAAATAAATCTATTTCTGCATTCCAGAACCGATCCCATATCCTCAAAACTGTTTGAGGACGAAGTCTTCATTCTCCTTGTATAACGTCCAGTCGCGAGTGCAAGTCTGCGCCGTGGTTCAGGTGACCCGGAACGTCTCGCGAATCAATAGGAGTTGTTTCTCGCACCATATGAGAAGCTGATGCACCAAGTCCATCATTAAGTGTGATCGAACTCCCCCTTGCCGATTTATGTAGAGGTGCACTGATCGATCTAAATCTAAAGTGTGGCCTCTGGAGGGGGAATTATTGGCAATTCTAAGTATTCATGAATTTAAACTTTCAGACATGCTGTTATTCAGATGAATCTGCAGGTTTGTTTTTAAAAATATGTGTAAGAATTAGACGTGTGTGAATATTAAGTTGCCCATTTTCTAAAGTCATTACGGTAGTAATTCTGACTCGCTTTGTTTACATGGACACTTTTTGTTTTAATCGGAATTAAATCATTCAGATTGATGATTCTGAACATACTGTTTACATGAACGCTACATAAAGTAATCGTATTGATGTGAGCGTTTATATGTATCAAGCATCAGATCAGAACTGCTATTGTGTCGCGTGTACACTGCATGATTATACAGTATTCCCTCACCGTTTGAAGGGGTGTACACACTTGAATTTGAGGACACAAATTATTTCTGACTTCTCTACAAATGAGTATGTGATGTTATGCACGACAGCTTGTAGTTTTAATAATCACTACATCATAAATAACAAAAATATTAAATTCAAAAAATACCATCTACTCATTTTCCAGAAACAATAAAAACATCCAGCTTTGAAATATACAGCCTTTGAATTGAGCCAAGAGGTCAGTTCTATTTACCTGTTTCATGTGATATCATATGACCTCGCTGCCATATATCGTACAGTATATGACCAAAACTCCACATACCTTCTGTGTGCTGCACTGTGGGATGTGACAAAAATCAGCAAAACTTTTGTTTCCATTTATAAAGCTTAATAAAGTGATACTGCTGTTTACCAGAGCCAAAATCACAAAGTCAACCAGTAATGAAGGGGGAGAACACTTAAATTTATTATATCATGGCCATGTAAGATGTGTGACGATTGTAACATATTGTATAAAAGGCACTATAACGTCACTATACAGTATATATTTAATTGTAGGCTATACAGTATACTAACGTTAGTCATTAAACATAAGATTTTGAAGCACAGAATTTATTCACGCCACCAGATATAGAAAATACTGGATATTTTTTAATTAACTACATTAACTATGCTACAAAAGAGACATGTGCATGACAACATAAAACACAAAAGTAATCATTCATAATTTGCATAGGTTTGTTTGCCTCGGTTGCTTTCTGTGTTCTCTTTGAGCTAAAAGCAGATCTTACTTTCATATAGGCGGGATCATCACAGACGTTTAGTAATATAGTAACCGAATCAGACCGGAAAATAACAAACATTTGTTACTCCATGAAGTTCGCTGAACGACCTCAGGGTTTCAGGTTGACAAATTCAAACCAATCCAGTCAGGCTTAATTGGTACCATGATGCAGCTCATTAACTTTCTAGGCTGTCTCTGGTTTGGAAGGTTGCATGCTGGCGCACTTCATGTGGACTTGCGGTCTTGTGGCCTTCAGTTGCACGTGCTTGTGAAGTCCACGAGTCCGTAGTGTGTTCCATTTGTGACTTTAGCGCTTGCGAGTGTTCTCGCGAACGCCCCCTTTGCACCCTCGACGCGGTCTTCGTTGAAGCCCGCACTGCTCTGGGCTCATGGCAGTCTGCTACGCAACAGTCCTTGCGACAGACCAATCAGACCTATTTTAATAATCGCTTTTTCCTGATTGTTAACAGCGGATCACTTGCTTATCATGGGTATATAGAATCACTTTTAAGTCTGATGTGTAGAACTTGTTCAAAACTTTGTTTTATTTAATTTTCCAGAGATATGGAATCACTCCTATTTAATTTATTGTTATTGTTGTTTCAAAGAGGATTTCAGAATTATTGTGAGTCTCTAAAATATCAAGACAGGAAAGAATAATTTAATGCACATGGCTATAGCTTGTAAGGTTGCTTATTTATTGATATAGCAACATTCGGTCTAACAGTTCAGAGTGCTCAAGAGTTCAGCATGAAATCAGGAAGACTTAAAACACATGATTTACACCTTACAAGGGATAACTTTAAAATGATGAAGCAATTAAAGACATTGACATTTAAGAAGAAACAGCGGCTGCTACGAGAGCTCAAGAGGACCTCTGCAAACAAATTCTTAATGTGATAAAAAAAAAAAAAACAGCTGGTATATCCTAAATGAATTCATATAGGCCCACAACAAGAAGACACAGGCTTATTAATTTTAAAAGCTTACATTTATTTAAAATATAAAAGCTTGTATATTTATTTAATTTATATATCTTTCAAAACTATACAAATAAATATAGGCTACTACTGATTACCAAACAAATAGAGACTATAAAGATGAATATTCTCCCTAAGTTTATTTTCCATTTTCAAAAAAAGGTGTTTTTAGCTACTTTGTAAATATATATATGGGATAATAGGAAACCTAGAATTAGTCTTAAAATTCTTAAGTTGTCAAAAAGGCTTGGAGGACTAGATTTCCCAAATATAATAAATTATTATAAAGCTGCCCAAATTCAACCTATATTGATTAGGATGAACGAAGAATCTAAAGTGAAATGGAGGAAGATGGAAATGTATCAAATGGGGGAACCTATTAGTATATCCCTGTTAAAGCAAAAAAAATTTAATTAATAGATAATATTTGTATTAATAGTACTTAAAGAGTTTGATTAGAAAAAAATTAAAATAGTACAATTAAGAAATATATAGTTAATTTACAAGAAATTGCTAAAGATCCTGATTTCCTGCCAAATAGATTAGATAATACATTTAAGTTTTGGGCAGATAGAGCTCTGAAAATATATCACCAACTGTTCACTGATAAAGGAATGGATACCTTTTCAAACCTAGCAAAAAAGTGAGCTTCCAAATTCATTTTTTTTATTTTTTATTTACAGGTAAGATATTTATTAACAGAAGTTAAAGTAAAATAAATAAAGGAAATGCATCCATTAATAAATTATATAATTGATACAACTAATCCAGTAATTGTTTTTTTTAGGAATTTTAAAGAGTGCTCTTGAGAGAGATATACAGGACCTTCTGAATATAATTATATGTAGGTGGGAGTATGAATTAAAAATAAAAATTAGTCAGCAAGACTTAAGAAATATCATATAATACATTCCATACAAAATCCAGTGTTTGGAGGGAATATGCTTGGAAGATACAAATGAGATTTTTTTTTATAACACCTGTTATTCAAAGTAAATACAATAGAATTATAAAAGGGGATTGTTGGAGAAATTGTGGCTCATTACAGTCAAATTCTATAGGAGTACTCTAAATTGACAAATTATTGGAATGAAGTGATTTGACTAATATTTAATAGTTAATTTAATATTTAAGTGCATAATAGAAATACATCCAGAAAACCTTATTTTTGGTAAAATGCCATTATCCTTAAGAAATAAAACTGAACAAAATATATTTAGGGTAATCAAAATAGCAGCTTTGAAACAGTTTACAAAAAATTGGCTTAAACCAGAACCTCCACAATTTCAAAGATGGAGAAAAACGATTTAGGAAATATGCCAAATGGAGAAAGTAACATTTATAATTAATAATAAAAGTGAATGTGAACATAAATGGGATTTGCTTTAAAAGCTTTGAGGGGTAGCTTAAGTTCAGGGAGTAAATTAACCCTCTGGGGTCTGAGGGTGTTTTGGGCCCTGGAGAAGTTTTGACATGCCTTGACATTTGTTCTTTTTTCAGTTGTTTAAAAACATATTAAAGTCTAATAACACTGTATTCAGCACAAACTGGGCTACAATAATATGTGAGCAACATGTATGTACATGTTTGTATTTTTGAGAAAAAAAAAAAACTTTATGCATGGTTTTTGAAAAAACACAAAAGTCACTGAAATAAGGCCATATAACACACTAAACATTTGTTCACAAGACTTTTGATAACTGAATCTTGTAGCCTAGAGTTTTTGCTACAAAATGATGTGAAAACCATCCCGATCACTCATTCATACAAAACAATACAGGTGCATCTCAATAAATTAGAATGTCGTGGAAAAGTTCATTTATTTCAGTAATTCAACTCAAATTGTGAAACTCATGTATTAAATAAATTCAGTGCACACAGACTGAAGTAGTTTAAGTCTTTGGTTCTTTTAATTGTGATGATTTTGGCTCACATTTAACAAAAACCCACCAATTCACTATCTCAAAAAATTAGAATATTTTGACATGCCAATCAGCTAATCAACTCAAAACACCTGCAAAGGTTTCCTGAGCCTTCAAAATGGTCTCTCAGTTTGGTTCACTAGGCTACACAATCATGGGGAAGACTGCTGATCTGACAGTTGTCCAGAAGACAATCATTGACACCCTTCACATGGAGGGTAAGCCACAAACATTCATTGCCAAAGAAGCTGGCTGTTCACAGAGTGCTGTATCCAAGCATGTTAACAGAAAGTTGAGTGGAAGGAAAAAGTGTGGAAGAAAAAGATGCACAACCAACCGAGAGAACCGCAGCCTTATGATTGTCCAGCAAAATCGATTCAAGAATTTGGGTGAACTTCACAAGGAATGGACTGAGGCTGGGGTCAAGGCATCAAGAGCCACCACACACAGACATGTCAAGGAATTTGGCTACAGTTGTCGTATCCCTCTTGTTGAGCCACTCCTGAACCACAGACAACGTCAGAGGCGTCTTACCTGGGCTAAGGAGAAGAAGAACTGGACTGTTGCCCAGTGTTCCAAAGTCCTCTTTTCAGATGAGAGCAAGTTTTGTATTTCATTTGGAAACCAAGGTCCTAGAGTCTGGAGGAAGGGTGGAGAAGTTCATAGCCCAAGTTGCTTGAAGTCCAGTGTTAAGTTTCCATAGTCTGTGATGATTTGGGGTGCAATGTCATCTGCTGGTGTTGGTCCATTGTGTTTTTTGAAAACCAAAGTCACTGCACCCATTTACCAAGAAATTTTGGAGCACTTCATGCTTCCTTCTGCTGACCAGCTTTTTAAAGATGCTGATTTCATTTTCCAGCAGGATTTGGCACCTGCCCACACTGCCAAAAGCACCAAAAGTTGGTTAAATGACCATGGTGTTGGTGTGCTTGACTGGCCAGCAAACTCACCAGACCTGAACCCCATAGAGAATCTATGGGGTATTGTCAAGAGGAAAATGAGAAACAAGAGACCAAAAAATGCAGATGAGCTGAAGGCCACTGTCAAAGAAACCTGGGCTTCCATACCACCTCAGCAGTGCCACAAACCGATCACCTCCATGCCATGCCGAATTGAGGCAGTAATTAAAGCAAAAGGAGCCCCTACCAAGTATTGAGTACATATACAGTAAATGAACATACTTTCCAGAAGGCCAACAATTCACTAAAAATGTTTTTTTTATTGGTCTTATGATGTATTCTAATTTTTTGAGATAGTGAATTGGTGGGCTTTTGTTAAATGTGAGCCAAAATCATCACAATTAAAAGAACCAAAGACTTAAACTACTTCAGTCTGTGTGCATTGAATTTATTTAATACACGAGTTTCACAATTTGAGTTGAATTACTGAAATAAATGAACTTTTCCACGACATTCTAATTTATTGAGATGCACCTGTATAGTCATTTAACTTTTGTAATACACTTTTAGTGTTAGAAAGGCCATATGTGAGGAGGCGTGAATGATCATGAATATTGATGTGATTCACACCTGAGGAGACAAAGACCCCTCCCCTGGGAACAGAATAAAATTTAATATCTGATATAGGGCATATACACAATATGTAAATAAAATTCAGGATTCTTTGATGAATAGGAAATTCAAAATAACAGCATTTATCTGAAATAGAAAGCTTTTGTAACATTATAAATGTCTTTACTGTCACTTTTGATCAATATAATGCATACTTGCTGAATAATAGTATTAATTTCTTTCCAAAAAAAAAAAACAAATAAATTCTTACTGACCCCAAACTTTTGAGCGGTAGTGTATAATGTTACAGAAGCTTTCTATTTCAGATAAATGCTGTTATTTTAAACTTCTATTCATCAAAGATTCCTGAAAAAAATTGTACACAACTGTTTTCAACACTGATTATAATAATAAATGTTTCTTGAGCAGCAAACCAGCATATTAGAATGATTTCTGAAGGATCATGTGACACTGAAGACTGGAGTAATGATGCTGAAAATTCAGCTTTACATCACAGGAATAAATTGCATTTTACAATATATATATATAAAAACTTGCCTCGGGGCGTTAACCATTTGCATTGATCGCCTCAGCACATTACCGTATGAATAGCGCGCTCTGCTGGTGGGTGGGATCACATTAGCGATAATTAGCTGAGCCAGGAGAAACTGTACATCACTTTGTTTCATACATATTACATTGCAGGAGAATATTTGTTTTAAATTTGAATTGTTTTATTTAAAAGTAGACATTTTAAGTTTTCGCGGAGTTTCAGTTCATTTTTGTGATGTGTTTCAGAAAGATGCTCACAGAGACAGAGACGGATGAAAGCGCACCCTGATTATTTTCTTTATTTTACAAAAGCACAAGGTTTTGTTGTTATTGTGAGTGTACACAAATAAAAGTAGACCCTTTATAGTTTCTAATGATGTCTTACACTTATCTGTATGCCCAAAAATGGAGTATTTTAAGTTGTTTGCGCTGTTATGAGGGAAAAATCCAGCAGGCGCGTCCGTCGACCCCTGAGGGTTAAACCCATGAGTAGAAGACACGCGTCTGTGAGATATTTACATCCAGCCAGCTCCTCATTTCCCTCAATGACAATGATCACATCGGCTGGAGTGGAGCCTTCCTCTGCTGCAGTGCTGCCAAGTACAATGATCTTCATCACATGTTCAGTGAAGCTATCTTTGATTATGTCTTTGCTGACATCCTGTCAAATACACATCAGTGTGAAGTGGTCAATATACTGTCCAATATATTGCAAGTGATTCAGTGGGTGAAATTTAACAGTCCCCACAGACAGCCTGTTCAGAATGTACACAACTATTTTTGAAATCATAGAAGAAATAAGAATAAATGTACAAATTTACCTGGTAGTCTTTGATGAGCTCCTCAGATGATTCTCCCAGAAGGATAATGAGGCAGCGGATAATAGAATCTCGCCTACATTTGTGTTGCTGTTAAAAACTTAAGTCAGTTAATGTCATGACTAACTGTGTGCTCCTACATGTATCTACAGAGACAGGAAGCAGCATGATGTCAGACCACTCAGATGGTCCATTAATTAAGAATGTTGATGAATAATCGATGATTGGTTATTTGTTGTTAATGATTTGATCGATAAAGCTTATTGATCTTGCCAACATGTGTCTATACACATCCATCACTTAGTTTGTCTATAGATGAACATTACATATACAACATAATCTGTAATAGTGTGTTAAAGTACAACATGAAAAAAGCACTGTTGATCTGACGTTCTTCCTGTACCATCCACACCAACAATCATGTTAGTTCTCGCAGAGTGTGCATGAGGTTAATTCCCCATCACCAGTGTAGAGGTATGTTATTTACTTTATTCACACAGTGTGTTATTTGAATTATTTTCAATAATAAAAAAAAAATATCCCAAGATCTACATGAACTCAAATCTTTTTATGAACTCCAATCAGTTCATAAAAAGGAAAAATAGGGGGAAATAAAAAATATAGAGACTGTGTCTTGTTTGTCTATCTATCTAAATCTGTACAGTACTGTTAAATTAATCAGTATTGTATATGTAGTAGAGTGAGTGTGTGTGGTCATCTTACCTTGAATAAGCCGCTTCAACCAAATGGTGAATCCTCAATCTGTGGAATGGATATAAATTGTTGTGCAGCTATTCCTGCCAAATAAATGCACACACAATATGAATACAAAAAATGCATACAAAACTAAAATGCAATTAAAAAAAAAGTTTTTGAAATTGATGATTTGGACCGAATAATTAAGAAAAGCAGCCACTAAATGCCCAACATATAGATGGGAACTCCTTCAATACTGTTTAAAAAGCATCCCAGGGTGATACCTCAAGAAGTTGGTTGAGAAAATGCCAAGAGTACATTTCTGCATAATCTAGGCAAAGTGTGGCCACTTTGAAGATGCTAAAATATAACACAGTTTTGATTTATTTTAGATTTTTTTAGTCACAACATAATTCCCATAGTTGTGATGACTTTACTATTATTCTAAAATGTGAAAAAATAAATTAAAATAAAAAATAAAGAATGAGTAAGTGACCTTAAACTTTTGAACGGTAGGGTGTGTAAACAAAAGTCTCCCTTTTGAAAATAAAATAAATAGAAAAAATAAGAAAGCTAACAGAATTATAATAATAAACCGAATTATAAACATGATAAAAAAAAATAGCATGTAACTATAACATAATTATATAATTAAAGCATGTTAGTTTACATGTTAGCATAGCATGTTAAATTAACTACTAAATGAAAAATAACATCAGCTGTGTGAGCTTTTAATGTAATGTCCTATGATTATTAACACTTAACATATACTGTAGGTGCAGAACAGCACAGCCAGACTGCTCCTGTCTGTACCTTTAACTCAGTGGTTCTCAACTGGTTTTGCTTCAGGACCCAGATTTTACATTGGAAATCAAGTGGCGACCCACCATAGTAAAAACGTAACCTGTATTTAATGTATCCTGGGTCGCATTTTCTTTTATGTTGCATAGTTTTGTTCATGGTTTTCAAGTACAAGGACATGCATCAAGTGACAAAAAAATTGTTGTTGACGTCAACAACAAAAGCGAAAGGAATTTTTCTCTCCCCTCTTTTAAAAATTGAAGAGCATATTTATTTATATGAGCCCATTATTATTTCCATAATTCAAACAGAACATAAATATTACACAGGAGGAAAGGCTCCTCATTACCATGGTTAGGTCAGCGTAGCTAGTCTTAAATAATAGTAATAATAATAACAATTTATAATATTTATGAAAAAATAAGTACTAGCTGAAACACCTGAAACTTTAATTAAAACTGCCACTGTTGATATAAAATGAGGTCTAATAGATTCTACCTTTAGATTATTTCATATGAAACTATACAATTTTGTCAAAATATAAGTTACTTTTACTCATGTAAAATCGTGAAACAATTTTATGAAGGTGATGATGCATAATGAAAAAAATAATAATAATTTGCGCATAGCACAGTGTTGCTCTTTTCCTCCTCAGTGCTGTTTGGCATGTCAGGGCTGCCTACTGTTTGAGAGGTTTGACTTGACTTCCTCCGTAATGCTTTAACCTAGAAAAGTCTCACTAGAATTGAAATGTTTGAGGTCTGCTCTCCGCAATATCGAGGGAAGCCCGGTTGTTGCACACACGCTAGAGAGAAGAGTAGATCATGATCGCGAGCTGGTTCCGTTACAATCAGCTAAAGGTTTCTCATCTTTTCAAACGGATTAGAAAATAGTTACACCACCCCTTACAATCCAAATGAAATTTAAATCAGATGTGGCCAATTTAATCCGACTGACATGGTTACATGAGACTTATTCGGCTTGAGATTCTAGTCCGATCACAAACAGATTACCAGGGTCAATGTAAACGCAGCTAGATTATGAGCAAGGAGAGGATAAAGAGATAAACAAATTAAACAACAAATAAAAATGCGTATACAAATCTGAGTGTACGTGATGTAACGTGAGTCGTGACAATCAGATGTTGTGTTGAGTGATAGAGTCTGAGCGATCATGAGCACTTTCAGTTTGACACCCCCCCCCCCCCAATATGCTCACTCGCAGTGTCAATCAAACATGCGCGCTCTCCAGGTGCTCTCAATATCTCATCAGCACTCATCTCAGTTGGTCACATTACCACTAATCACAGCAATTACATTTTAACCATAACGGCACCGCGTCTTCACGCATTTGCTTAATAATTAGTGATTTGTGTTACAGCAAAATGCCAAAGACAGTAAACAAATCATGGATATTAATGAATTCTCACTGGAGAAGTTTTAGAGCTTTTAATGGATATATTTTATGTATTTTTGAACGTATCTCTGCTGTGTGTGATGCTCTCATGATTTTTACTGCTTAACAGTATGTCACAATGACCTTTTGATATTGACATCAGAACTATTCATAAATGTTTCAACACAAATAAATGTTAGCAATTCACAATTAATGTAATTTTAATGCAATTTTGGTAACTTTATAAAAAGGTTCCTGTGGCAGCGGGGGCATGGTCGAGCACCCGTCCGGAGAGAGAGAAAGCAGTAAGGGTGCTTACACCTGAGCTAAATTATGTCTAACACCTGTCTCTAATTCCAGTGAGCGTGGGGAGAGTGGCATATAAACAGCCACGCCACCGCCAGAAGGGAGAGAGAGAGCGAGTCAGAACACAAGCTTGGTGTGTCTGTTGTCAAAGAGGACTGACTCACTGTGTGGCCGTGAGGCCTGATCATTTTAGTTTGATTTACGGTGTGGCCGTGGAGCCCGTGTTTTGTTTAAATAAAGTAACGTATTGGAGAGAACCTGTGTTCCAGGCCCTCCTTCCTTGAACGTTTCACACTTGTGCTGAAACCCAGGAAAAACTGAAGTACGCGCCATGGAGTCCTCCCAGGTGACCGAGATCCTCCAGTCCCTCGCCAGTCTGCATCAGTCCAACCAGCAATCCCTGCTTGAGCTACGTCAAGACCAGGGACTTCGATTCTTCGAGATCCTGCAAGCTCAAGCACGTGATCTGGAGCCTCCTCGGCCAGGAGAGAGAGAGAGCCGCAACCCCGGACCACTACAGCCAACTGCCTCCCCCCACACTCCTGAAGATGGGGGTGGAAGACGATGCCGAGGCCTTCCTGGACTTATTTGAGAGAACTGCAGAGATCTGGGGCTGGCAGCGTGACCAGTGGGTGGCCAGGCTCCTCCCACTACTGTCCGGGGAAGCCCAGCTTGCTGCCGAACAGTTGCTGGCAGCTAATCTCCTGGCCTATGACGACCTGAAAAAGTCTATCCTGCATTGGGTGGGTAGTAGCCCAGAACAGTATCACCAGCTGTTCCGGTCCTTGAAGCTGGGGAAGACCGACCGCCCGTTTGCTTTCTCCCAACGGCTCCAAGACGCGTGCCAGAAATGGCTGCTGGTGGGGAATCGTGATGTCGGGGGAGTGATCGACCAGGTGGTACTGGAGCAGCTGATTCATCGACTACCACAGGGGACAGCAGAATGGGTCCAGTGCCAACCCCCTGGCGTTGCTGTAGGAAGCTGTCCAGCTTGCGGAGGACCATTTGGTGGCGTACCCGAGAGCGGAAGAGCCCTCCTCTCTCTCTCTTCCCCCTCCCCCTGTGTGTTCCCCCATCCCTCTCACTCTGCTCTCTCCTAAGAGCCCATTCCTACTCCGCCACCAAAGCCAGTTCCCCACGTGAGGACCTCTACAGTGCCCCGCCGCTCTTCCCCCTCAGGTGGAAGTGCCCACCGATGCAGGTGCGGGCGTGGCGTCTGGGCAGGTCTGCTGGGGTTGCGGGGATCCGGGGCTCTTCCGGGATCAATGCCCTGTGATGGAGCTGGGGACGGTGATCTGGATCCCGACACCCCACAGGCTGCCCCCAACCGGGCCGGAGTGTACCGGATACCGGTAAGAACCAAGAGGGGTACTCGCCAAGCATTGGTGGACACAGGCTGTAATCAAACCACGGTCCATCAATGCTTGGTTCAACGTGAGGCATTGGGCACCGCTAAAACGGTGAGGGTGAGGTGTGTGCATGGGGATATTCACAAATACCCTATGGTGACCCTGGTGATTACATTTCGGGGAACAAAACATAGAGTGGAGGCCATGGTTAGTTCCCGCCTCACCCATCCGCTGATTTTGGGGACTAATTGGCCTGAATTCGGAAACATATTAAAGAGAATATGCGCGGATGGGTCCTGCACGAAAGTGTGGAGATGTGAAGTGTGCGAGGCGGAGCCGGGGCCATCTTCATCAGCTCCACGTCAAGATGACATGGGGGGGGAGAGGCTGCGGCCCCTCCCATCCTCAGGGGATTTCCCGAAGGGGATTTCCCTTTGGAGCAATCGCAAGACGAAACCCTCAAGCACGCCTTCTACCTAGTGAGATTGATTGATGGTCAACCACTCCGGCCGAGTGTCGCATTTTCATATCCCTATTTTACGATTATAAACGAGCGGTTGTATAAAGTGACGCAGGACACTCAAACAAAAGAAGATACAACCCAGATCGTAATACCGCGGAGCCACCGGGAAATGGTGTTCCAGGCAGCTCACTGTAATCCGATGGCGGGAAACCTAGGGGAAAGGAAGACACTGAACCGCTTAATAGTTTTTATGGGCCAGGCATTGACGCGATGTCTGCAGGTGGTGTGCGGCATGCCATGAATGTCAGCTGGTGAATCCACTGGCCACCCCAAAAGCGCCATTGCGCCCCCTTCCACTAATCGAGGTCCCCTTCGAGAGAATTGGAATGGACCTCGTCAGGCCATTAGAGCAGTCAGCGCGCGGACATCACTTTATACTAGTCCTAGTGTATTATGCAACGCGATATCCGGAGGCAGTGCCTCTGTGCAGCATCTCAGCACGTAGTGTTGTGGAGGCACTCTTCAAGACAATCTCCCGGGTGGGGATTCCGAAAGAAATCCTCACTGGTCAGGGCACAACTTTTATGTCACGGACACTAAGCAAGCTTTACGAATTATTGGGCATTAAGGCGATATGCACCAGTGTCTACCACCCACAGACAGATGGCCTGGTGGAGTGATTTAATAAAACCCTTAAGAACATGATTCGTAAGTTTGTGCACGAGGATGCTAGGAATTGGGATAAATGGCTAGACCCCGTTATTTGCAGTACGAGAGGTCCCGTAAGCCTCCACTGGATTTTCTCAGTTCGAGCTGCTGTATGGGCGGCGCCCGTGCGGGGTGCTTGACGTCATCCGCGAAGCTTGGGAGGAGGGACCTTCAGATAGCAAGAATGAAATTCAGTACGTCTTGATATTAGAGCAAAACTCCACACCTTGGGGCAACTAACACAGGAGAATTTGTTCCAAGCTCAAGAACAACAGAGCCGACTGTATAACAGGGGAGCTTGGCTGCGGGAATTTGCACCGGGAGATAAGGTACTTGTATTACTACCCACATTGAGCTCCAGATTACTTGACAAGTGGCAATGAACCTTTGAGGTCAAACGACGAGTGGGGGATCTCGATTATGAGTGGTGGAGGGGGAGGAGCGCCCGGTGCTGTACATCAGACGCAAGCTCTCCTTGAGGGAGACCAAGTACAGCACTGTAGAAAAGGAGTGTCTGGCCATCAAGTGGGCGGTCCTCACCCTCCGGTACTACCTGCTGGGGCGGGCCTTCACCCTCTGCTCGGACCACACCCCACTCCAATGGCTCCACCGCATGAAGGATACCAACACGCAGATCACCCGGTGGTATCTGGCTCTCCAGCCCTTTAAATTCAAGGTGGTACATAGACCGGGCCCTCCTTCCTTGAACGTTTCACAGTTCCATTCGTTAACGCATTAGGTATCATGAACAAACAATTAACAATATATTTTTACAGCCTTTATTAATTGTAATGTTAGTTAATAAAATTACAATTGTTCATTGTTAGTTCATAGTGTACTAACTAATGTTAACTATTACAACTTTTGGTTTTAAAAATGTAATAGTATATGTTGAAACTAACATTAAGTTCATTAGTTCATGTTAACTACAGTAATGTTGTTAAATAATGTTAACAAATGGAGCCTTTTTGTAAAGTGTTACAGTAATTTAACTGTGTGGGGCATAAACATATAATTGCACAATATAACTTGCAAGAGTGTGGCAAAGGGCCCTTTTTTAAAAAATCCGTATCGGTATCGGCTGATCTTAGTGTTAAAAATAAAAAAATCAGAGATTGGTCAAATTTGTTATCAAATTTTGCCACAACTGCTGTCTTGTCAGTTCGGATCAGGACATGAAAACCCTGCCAGAAATACAGCATGTAGTTCCAGACAACTTATGTGCCAGGTCATTCGCGCAAATTTCCAAGTGCCAAATACCGGACATCCATCGCGCAGGGCTCCCCAGCCCATGTTTGATGCGTCTGTCATGACCACTTTGTGTTTCGAGAGCCACGCTCGTCTGGTAGATCATGGGCGTTTTGCAAATGTTAACACGGCTAGACAGCGGTTCGATACCACAAGACTTAAACTACCATGTTGCCATGAATGATGAGGCACCTTAGATCTGAGCCAGCACTGAAGGGGTCTCAGTCGCAGTAGTCCCAGTGGAGTGACCACTGCCGAGGAGGCCAAGAGGCCCTCCGTTTTTAACAGGCTCACCGACTAGGAGGGCAAGTTCAGCAACAACAGTCACTAAGTGTGTCACCCCCCATCCAAATCGAGTTGTTCTGAGTCTGCTAGTGTGACACCAGCTTTAGAGTGTCATTACCAATTCAGTCAGTATTTGATGTGCGATTTTTAATTCAGAAACAATTTCCTTTTATTTTGCATGGTTAAATAAAAGATTAATTCAAATTTAAATGGCTGTTAGCTTACTTGTTTTAGCAAGGCTCACACAACTGTGGCATTCTACAGATAGCCTCTAGAGGGAGCTCTAAAGAGAAGTAGATGTCATGCAAGTGTGGAAGTAAAAGAGAGTGAATCGTTCTAAGCTGTAATTTTTGCCTGTTTTCTTTATTAAATTAACCACACCACATATTGGCGACGAGGATGTCTCTGAACTTAAGCCAACCTGCTCCGTTCCTGCAATCGGCTGGAGAATCACCGATTGAGTTTAAAGCTTGGATTAAAAGTTGACAACATCTTGATAGCCCAGGGAGAGGAGTTATCTACTGCCAGGAAGCGCGCTCTTCTTATACATTGTTTAGGATTGGAGGGACAAAGACTGTTCTATACTCTTAACGTGAATGCTCAGATCAAGGATACTTATGCTGCTACTCTGAATGCAATACAGTACTTTTTTGTGCCTAAAGTCAATGTGGTGGCTTAATGTTATTGCTTTTGCCAACGGAGCCAACGTGTGGGCGAAACTGCAGATCAGTATGTGGCCGCACTACGAGAGTTAGCTACTACCTGTGAATTCGCCGCAATGGAGGATGAGTTGATCTGCGATCAGCTTGTCGAAAAGACGAATTCAACTCGCATCAGAGAATGGCTGCTGCTTGAAGTACCACTCGACCTTAAAAAGTTATGGCTGTTGCTCACCAGATCGAAACGGCAATGGCGGAAGCCAAAGCAACGATAGTGCCTGTTGACACCACTGTACAAGCAGTTCAGCTACATAGTCGGCCTCAAAAGGGAAAAGGTAAAGGCTGTCCGATACCGCAGCAACACCAACCTTCCAAAACCACACGTGGACTTACCTGCTACTGATGTGGATCTGAGCAACACACAGCTAACTTTCCTGGATGTCCTGCTAAGGATGCGATGTGCAGGAGCTGTAACAAAAAAGGACATTATGCAAAGGTGTTTTGGGGAAGCAAACAGGTGAGTGAGATTACGGTGCCAGAAGTGACCGTGTTGAACATTGAACATACAGCACGTGACTGTGGAAAAATAATGTGTTCGGTACAGATAAGTGTCAACACAGGAAAAAAGCGTGATGTTGAGCTAATGTTAGATACGGGCTCAGCAGTGTCCATATTTCCCATGTCCATTTACACCGAGTCGTTCAATCAAACTCCACTCTCACCACTGAAGCTCAGTTTAGTTAGTTTTGGGGGAGATGCAATTCAAGTTATGAGATGTCTCATTCGGTGACCATTGTACTGTTATGGATCTATACATTGTGTAATGAGGATCAGCTGTGTTAGGCAGAGACTTGTTTAATGGACTATGTTTACAACTATGTGATGGCTGTGTCAGCTCAACCCCATGTGCACACACGGTCTCAACTGCAACTTTGGGACAAGGCAACACGCTTGGGTGTGCAATAGGGTTTGTACACTGTGTGGAAATCCGTCCTGGGGTCCACTCAGTTCAGTAGAAACTGAGGCAGTTACCGTTCGTAGTACGTGACGAGGTGTCCGAGGAACTACAGAATCTAGTACAACAACCTGCATATGCATCCGAGTGGGTCTCTCCAATAGTGGTTACCAGAAGAAAACTGAAAAATTAGGTTGTGTGTGGACTTACGTGAACCAAATATAGCAGTGGACGGTTTTCCTCTTCCACACATGGAGGAGATTTTTGCAAAACTGTGTGGAGTAACATTGTTCTCTACATTAGACCTTCAAAGTGCTTACCATCAGGTCATGCTGCATTCTGAGTGTGATGTCTAAAATCCTTAAGGATCAGCAGTGAGTCCAGTGCTACCTGGATGACATCATGGTGGCAGGAGCCTCAGAAGGGGAACATGACAGGAACCTGAAATCACTCTTGCAGTGTATAGACAAGGCTGGGCTCAAACTCAACATGTCAAAGTGCCACATTAGACAATCTGAACTGTCATTCCTGGGAAACTGTCTGCAAAAGGACTAATAGCATTCACATATGACATTCAGTATAAGCCAGGATGCAAACATGTGACCGCAGACAGTTTGTCTTGCCTACCATTGCCCGGTACTGAGTCTAGTCTGGAAAATGATGTTGAGGTGGTTGCACTCACCTCCACCCTCACTGTAGTAGCAGGTGCAGAGTACAAAGCTGCATGCATGTCGTGTCCAGTTCAAACTAATCTGCTTGAACTACTCACTTCCAGATGGCCCAAATCTGCAAAAACACTGAAATATGCCTTACAACCATACTTTCAAATACAACATGAACTGTTTCTTAAAGATGGCTGGGTGGTAAGAGGTACCAACCACCTCATAGTACCAGAAAGCCTTCACCCTAAATTCATATTGCTCACTCATGACAAACATCAGGGCATAGTGAAAACAAAAAGGAGACTTGAGAGAAATTTACAGGTGGCCTGGCATGGATAGTCCGGTAGAAACATCTGTCAAATCATGCGTCACATGCCAATTACATGGCAAGTCAGCTATCACACATACAACACCACTACAGCCGGTGCCATATTCTACAAGTGCTTGGGGAAAAGTGGGCTTGGATATAATGGGCCCTTTTGATGCAACACCTGTGGATTGCCATTTTGTGATCATACTTGTAGACTATTACAGCAAATGTCCTGAGATTGCATTTGTTTCACATGCTACCACTCATACTGTGATACAGTTCCTGTCTACTGTGTTTAGTAAGAAAGAAAATCCTAAAGAACTGATTTCTGACAACGGAATACAGTTCACTTCACACAACTTCAAACAGTTCCTACAGGATAGGGGAATTGTGCACAGGACAGCATCTATGTATTACCCAAGAGCAAATGGGGAAGTTGAAAGGTTCAATGACAACTTAAAGGATAGCTTAAAATCTGCTTCGCTAGAAGGAAAAGCAAGCATACCATGCAACTCCGCACTCCACAACACAGTGCACTCCAGCTGAACTTGTCCATGGTACACCCATGATCACCACAATGAATATCGCTGGTCTTCACTTGTCGTTTGCCTACGTACCACCTTAATCCTCAGGAGCTTGCTTCAAGAGTGAGAGAAAAACAGATGAAAAGTAAACAGTACACTGACAGGAAGCACGGAGACAAGCATGTTTCCTTTCAGTGTGGGTCCTATGTTCGAGTAAAGAGACCAGGTATTTTGTCAAAGACTCTAAGTTTGGAAAACCTCTAAAGGTTGTGGGTAGGAAAGGACTGTACACATATAAACTGTCAGATGGACGGTGCTGGAACACGTCTCATCTGGCACCTGCACTCATATCAGGTGAGAGGGATGAGTCCGACCAACTGCCGCTGTTGGATTCGGAAAATACGGAACCATCAGTTGACATACCACCTGCATTATTTACACGCCCCAGCCGTAGTAGGTGTGCACCTGCTTGGACTCAGGACTATGAAATGTGTATGCACTCTTACTGGCTGCTTAGTTGATTTCATGCACCTTACAGTGCAGTGTGTAGAAAGCATTGACTTGTTCTGTTGGTATTGTTCTGTGATTAAATTGTATACTCAGAAATTATGTAATCTTATAATATAATAAGATTATGGACATCTAGTCATGCTGCTGGTAAGAGTCAAAAAATGCTGTCGATAAGATGGTATGAGTAAATATTGATTCATGCTTTACAGTACAATTATAAGTTGCTGTTATGAATGTTAACAATTAATTTGGGTTAATAACTTAGCCTATTATTATTATTTACGAGGTACATGTTACTACAGGTAGATTTGCCCTTAAAGGTGCACTCAGCGAATCCAGAGCAACACTGTAAGATATATAAACTCAACTGCCAAAACAAACACACCCCTCCCTTCAGTGCTCCTTTGGAAGCTCCGCCCCCCCAAATTAATGTACGCGAGACGGTTTTACGCACACCAGCTCCAGACGCTCACATCTCTCCTGCAACTAAATCTAACATCACAACAACAGCATATATGGGTTCTGTGAAACATAGCAAAATATTTGTAACCCACATATCAAGAAGAAAAGAGCAACTTCAGCATCTGTCTTCAAGCCTTTTACCTCTCTGAGGTCACTCCACCGCTGAAAAGCCTCGTTGATGTTGACACGTCTCCTAGCCATCGACTTATCATAATCCTTTTGTTAGTTTATATTCGTCTGACCTTTTTCTCTTGGTCTGTTTCTCATCCATTTGTCCTCCTTGGAGTTTAGAAAGTTCACATCAGCCAGATTTGCCATCGCTCTTCTAATGAATTTCCCTCTCGCTCTGCCCCCACCCCCCATCCTGTGCACTCACAAGAACCACCCCTGTTGCTGATTGGCTGGAGTAGTGTTGTGTGGATCGGTCTGTTCGACTTTGTTTTTGTCCCATTTAGAGAGCCAGGGCTGTGTACAAATACTAGATTTTTTTCAGCCCACCCACAGAATGGACAGCTAGCAGACTGTGAGGAGATATCTGCAGAATTTGACAAAAAAGTGTACTTGATTAGAATTACTGAGTGCACCTTTAAGAGAGAGGGAAATGTGGTGTTCTACAGATAGCCTCTAGAGGGAACTCTCAGCTAGAGAGACCGGCAGAAAACACGGGAGGGTAAAGAGAAGATGTCATGCATGTGTGGAAGTAAAAGAGAGTGTCTGTGTCTCGTTTGGAAGGCTGCGTCCTCCGGAGGTCGCATTTGTTGACCGCATACGTCATCGAGGCTGTTTCCTTTCAGAAAAGCGAGTAGGACACTTCAAATGCAGCCTTCGAATGCGACCTTCTTTCATGGGAATTCGGAGGATGCATGAGGTGTATCCTTCGTGGGCACTCACAACCCACAATTCTTTGCTTCAACGGAAATGTCTAAAAAAAAAAAAAAAAAAGAGCCAATTTGCCCAGAAATATGATGTTCAAACACAAGGAATGTTAATTCCCAAGTTGAAGTACCTCAGTAGATGGGTGCAGAGTATATAATATGTATAATTATATTAATATATAATTAAAATAAAGTATTAGACTAAAAGTACACCTGTAAAATCTATTTTCTTTTCTCTTTACATCATTATAACTCTCCTAAAATGTACCTCATACATTCCCTTCCAGAGGGACTTTGTTATCTTCTCACTCAAAGCGCTCGTGTTTGTTAAAGAGTGGCGTGCTGTCATAGCAACCATGTTACGTTCCGTTTCCGTTTATCCTAGGAAGGCCGTCTCGTTTAAAGGACACTCGGTATACTGCAGCCTTCAAAGGACGCGTCCTTCCTAGCATGCAGCCTTCCAAACGAGACACAGCCAGTGAATCCTTCTAAGCTGTAGTTGTTGGCTGTTTTCTTTATTAAATTATACAAGGCTGGTGGGTAGAATTTAAGAAATAGGGTAAAATGACATGATGTTACACACTCTTGTACAGTAGGTGGCGGTATGCACCTTTAAGTTGTTTGCGATCCGCCAGTTAACCTAGAGAAGTAGATGTCATGCACATGTGGAAAAGGAGTGAGTCGTTCTAAGTAGTAGTTGTTGCCTGTTTTATTTATTAAACGAACCACACCACAACAACTTTTTTTCTATAAAGTGAAAACTGTCATTAATATCACATATTTTACGAAAAAAATACTTGAATATTTATTAAGCTCAAACGGATATCTTTATTCCAGGACAATCACAGTTTGAAGAAGTTACTGTCAAAACTAAGAGCATCTTTACAAGCAGGCGTTGCGTAGCAACAAAAACATGGGGAGTAACGAATCCAACAACCTCTGGCATTTCATTAATTATATAATGCGGGAAAAACTGGTTTCTTTGCAGTAACGTTAAGCTTTCCCACGGCTTACGAAGGTGTGATAAAGTTAAGGCTGATAAACTGATCAATGTAAGTTTCTTGCGAGCCTGACAGAAAGTCTCCTGTCCCTGAAATGAAACCACATACGTTTCCAGCGCTTTGTGTATTGTGTTTTCTTAAATAACCATCATTTTTTTTTCTTTTTTTTTTTTTTTACACGCCTTTCTTTCTTCTGGATGGTTTTCATCAGTTGTACCTTTAGAGGTCGCCAATTCTACAACCGTTCCTCTCAGACGCTCTTCTTCACGCGCATGCGAAATACAGAATAAAAGTCTTATGTTCTTGATGTAATGCAGTTGTGATAGATGGATGGAAATAAATGACAAACTTACCTAATAAATTGCCTATATAAAATGAAATAAATAATTTAACTACTTATGCTAAGTTAATGAAATACATACTTAAAAGTTCGTTTCATTAATTACTTCACTCATTTACTTATATGTGAATATACATACATACAAGACACATTAAAATGCTTTAATAAAAATAAATACTATACATATTATTATTATTATTACCTATTTTATTGCTAAAATTAAAACTGATAAAAATGATGTTTCAGCCAATATACCATTATGAAAAGAAAACTTATAAACTTATATTAGCATTAATTACATTAATGCTAATATACGTTTATACGTTTTCTTTTAAATATATATATATATATATATATATATATATATATATATATATATATATATATATATATATATATATATATATATATGCGCAATGGCAATAATACTGTTGTAAAATAATTGTAAAATAAAATAATTATTCGCATGCATGCGCAAGACAGAATAAAAGTATATTGTTGTTGAGGTAGATACGGTGTTAAAAAAAAAAAAAAAACAGCCTAATGAATATATAAAAATCGGCTAAACTATTTATATACCTCTTGCATTCATTATACGTCCATCATGTGAATATACATAAAATATATGCATTAAAATTCTATACTATAAATAAAATATACTAAAATACAT
This sequence comes from Myxocyprinus asiaticus, assembly GCF_019703515.2. Classification (NCBI taxonomy): domain Eukaryota; kingdom Metazoa; phylum Chordata; class Actinopteri; order Cypriniformes; family Catostomidae; genus Myxocyprinus; species Myxocyprinus asiaticus. Next base: position 6,352,603 of record NC_059362.1, on the reverse strand, counting down.
TTACAACATGTATTATTATTATTGCTTGAAAGTTTAACCCAATATACAGTAGCATTTGTTGTTCCAGCTGTTAGAAAATGGCTGCCGCAGCGATGGCAGGGGTTGTTGCGGATCCTCCGCACATTACGGAGGCCAAAAAGCTGGAGTATTTTTCCAATATTAACTCCATGGCCCGTAAGATCATGCAGGAGAGGGAGAAGATAAAGGAGGGCTACGGTTCGGCGTGGGATCAGATGAGCCCGGCCGAACAGGATAGCGCGATTGATAACGGCATGATGGACCCGCGGATCCGGGCTCGGTACGCTATGCACCGGGTGGAAAGAGAGGAGGTGATCTGCTACCCGAAACTGCTTATCCAGACAGGACAGAAGACCGTACACTTCGGAGAAGAGGTGTGTGTATGTTCCATACTTATGCTTGAGTTGTAATGTGTTTTTATTGTTGGTTCAGTAAAGACTTTCTGTTTGATTTTGTTCTGCTTGTCAATTCCAATCAAATAGCCTACATTGTGAATAATTAAGAGTAAACCATTTTAACAGACTGACAGATATTCATTTGTTTTTGCTTACATATATTAATGACTTAATTGTTGTTTTAACTCAAACCTCAGATGCCAGCTCACAAGACGGACTATCTCTAAAGGCCTACATGAAACAGTTAGACAAATTTATTAGACAAATATTATATCAAAGAGCCTTTTTAAGCTGTTTACTTAATTGTCAAATTTCTGTTTCTAAAAATTAAGCTGTTCACTAAACAAATCTATCAAATATCTGTAAATTAAACCATTTACTTAACAAATCAGTGAAATTAAGTTTATCAGTTTACTTAATATATATACTAACTGGCTGCATCCGAATCCAAAACTGGCTGCCTTGTTGTCTCGCTGACCTATCATTCAATGACTTTACAGCGTTTGCGTACAAAGGTACCTCCAGAAACAGGTTTCAGACAGGCTTTTGAGGCAGCAGTATGTCACATTGTTACTTGGATACCAGCATTTATTCAGTCCAACCGGACCACAAAGATCATTAATCTAGAAAAAAATCAAGAGAGTTTTGGTGATAAAGTATATATTTACTGCTTTGTCGCTAGAAATGGAATCAAAAGAAAGAGAGGGAAAAAAACATTTATGAGCAAACTGACCATCAACTGGCCTTTCGGCCACCATTTTCTTTCTTCAGCTCAACCGCTATGGATTCGCTAGTACAGTGTGGGATATCATAGGCAGCAAAGGATACATCTATGCTGCCTTTAAAAATCGATTGGATGAGGGATTCTCAGTTTACAGGATGTGATGCGAACAATAGATTTGGATGTGCCTTCATCCCTTCCTAACTCCGTTTACTGCCTGCAAAGGCAGCATTTTACTGTTTTCGGACACAGACACTGCCTTTTAATATTTTCTTGCATATGTTTTAGGTTCTGTTATGCACTTTTTGAATTGAGTGCTCCTATATTTTAGGACCTCATTTAGAACAAAAGGCAGAATTGACAGATTTCAGAAATGTCCCATTTAATGACGATAGTTAACATCTCTCTTTTCTCTGTTTCAAGGACTTAACTTGGCAAGATGAGCACTCAGCTCCGTTCTCTTGGGAGACCAAGGTAAGTATGCCTCCTCTTCTAAAAATACATAATCAGTTTGTTGGCAAAAACAACAAATGTGACTTTCTAAATGTGTCCTTGCTTTCTTAACAGAGTCAGATGGACTTCAGTCTGATCTCTGGTGTTATAGAACCAGTTGTTCCCTCTTCAGGGAACGAATCCAAACCCAAGACCTCTCAGAGTAGCAAGCTGCTCAGCAGTGAGGAGTCCTCCTTCTGGAAGATCAGCGCTGAAAGATCCAAACTAGAGGGCGAAAAGGCTGAATTTCAGTCTCTGACACCCAGCCAGATCAAGTCTCTGGAGAAAGGGGAGAATCCCTTGCCCTCATATCTGAGGCTGGAATACGGGCAGAGGGAGACGGAGGAAGCCCCCGTTTCGCGGCCGGTTAAACAGAGAGCCCCCAAACTTCCAGCAACTCTTACCCCCATTCCCATCAGCTTGACCCCTGCAGCAATCAGTGTGACTCCAATGCCTCCTGCTCCTGTAAGCTTGTCCTCCACAGATGGAGAGTGGGAGAGGGCTCAGAGTACTCTTCCTGCTGTAAGCACTCTGGATGATGTGTTCAGTCCTGGTCTGGTCACCAGGTCTTCCTCTCAGTCCAACAGCACAGCCAAAGATGGCAACAAGGCAGATAGCTCACCCACCTCCAGCCCTACATTCTCACAGGTGAGATGGAAACTCAAATTACCTTCATCTCAGTTAGTTTTGTAAAGACACTAAAAGTCATCAAGGGCCTTGACGAGCGCTGTTTGATTTGCTGTTTTGACATATTTCCTACTGAAACAGGAAGTGGGGGCGGGACATGTCGAACGACTCGTCAATAGGCTTTAGTTTACAGCCACATACACACCCCTTTCCACCGTGCTGCACATGCTAGAGCAACTTACCGGAGAAACTTAAGAAGCAATCTCAATACCGGCCATCTTTTCTAACGTTTTGAGAACCGAATTATGATCTAACTGTCAACATTAATCCATAACTAGCCCACAAACGCACACAGCACATTGCGGTCTTTGCTTACAATGAGACGTGAGCCGTTGTGCCAGTACAGATGAATGAGAAACAAGCAAGTAAAAAATAATATATCCATGTTTTGAATCACAATACAAGAACGCTTACTCAAACTGTACATCACAAAAAATCTCCAGCTGCACAAAAAATATAAATAAACTCCAGCCACTCGTCCTTGCAACACAAATGCAAATTCTTCGATATTCCTTCTTCGAAGTGTAAAGAAATTATACCTACACCTCCTGCTTCCATCACGGAGTGCTGTTTCAGTGACAGCTAGCTGGAAGAGGAGACGTAAAATATGGCTATGCCGAGGAGAGATCAACAACAAGGAACAAGGAACTATGGAAAAAAACGTATCAGCCCCCATTGCCATTCTAAAGGTAGAAGCTGAGATAAAGACTTGAATTTACTTTGGAACAATTTACATTACAATCAATTTGTAAAAGGCAGAAAGTTATCGCATTCGATAAATACGTTTAGGGCTTTACAGTTAATCAAAATAAGATTGAAATTGCAATATGGCCCAGTGCGATTTATTAAATCCCCCAAAAGGCTGCAATTTCATTAAATAAATGTACTTGTAGTCTGGAGTAACATGGTCCAAGCACACCCACTGTGTTTTCAGCTGTCTCAGCGGGTCGCAAACAGTGAGCGGTTCACACAAATTCCATTCATCTTGGGAGTGTTTTTGAGTTTGGTTTGCTATTAATGCGTGGTGCGTTTTTCTAATAACCTGCATTGAGAATGCAAAGTGCTTCGACGAGATCACTTTTTTTCACGTACTTCAAAACATTCTTGTAATAGCGTGACACTGGGGCGCAGAAGAGTAGGAACTGGCATTTCACCAAAAAATACAAATGTCTTCAGTTTACCGTAAACAAAGGCTTGAGGGTTCAAAAGGACCAATGCGTGTGAATGTAAAGAAATTACGGTAGCACTTTATAATAAGGTTACATTTGTTAACATTAGTTTTGTTTTTTAATTACAGCAGAAATACTACTGTTTTACTACAATAAAATTAACATAATAATAACTTTATATAAAACCTTTTAGTAATTTAGCACAAAGTGCTCCACAAAACATAAAATTAAAACACACTCAGTAAAACATAAGGCAAAAACAAAAAATTACAAAGTAGTAAAAGCAAGTTTATACAAATGAGTTTTTAAACAATATTTAAAAACAGACACAGATTCAGCAGATCTAATGTCCTAGGGCAGGCTGTACCATAATTGTGGGGCCTTCACCACAAATGCTCTATCACCTTTTGTTTTGTATCTGGATCTTGGATCAGCCAACAGTTCTTGACAAGAAGATCTAAGAGGTCTAACTGTTTCATAAGGTCCTAAAATTTCTGCTAAATAATCTGGCGCCAACCCATGTAATGCTTTATATGTAATTAATAAAATCTTTAAATCAACCCTAAAAAAAAAAACTTGTCTGTATCCCTAAAACTCAAAACCTGTCTCACCTTGGAAATGTTCTTTAACTGATTAAAACAAGATGGAACTTACTTCCTGACATGATGTTCAAAACGTCAATTTGTGTCAAAATAGACGCCCAAATTTCTCACCACCTGCTGAATATTCGAGACCATTTGACTCAATCCAATTGATTTTAAAACCATGACCGGTTATGACAACCTCTGTTTTATCAGAATTTAACTGCAGAAAATGACATGCCATCCAATTTTTAATATCTGCTATACACTCTAGAAGAACATTTATACTAAAAAGATCATTGGGATTCAACGACAAGTATAACTGTAAGTCATCATATTCAGTAATAATCATTTAATATTATATTACAGTAATTAAATATTAGAGTTTATGAAATCTGTTAAAAGTTGTCATGGACATCCCTGCATGACGTTTTACATGAACGTATTTACAATAATTTGTAGATAGACTAAAATATTGTTGTTTATTCCTAGGCTATGTATTGATATATTGGCACATTTACCACCAATTTTAATATGATTAACAATACATTTATATTTATGATTAATATTATTCTTCCCTGAACTCATTAAGGGGAAAACATGACTTGATTTTTGTTTTACTGGCCAAAAACCTGTTATGCTGTTAAACAAATTGAATGTCACACTGAATTTATTTCTGCTGCAGATGTGCATGTTTAGAGGTAAAATTCCACATGCAGCTCATATCTAGATAATAGATAATCGGTGTTGCCTACTGTATCTACAGTATGTGTTAATGCAAGACTTTGGTTGTAATAATCATATTAAGGATACCAGTCTTTGCTGTCTTATGGTTTAAAGCAATTCATTAAACTTACATTTTTTATAGATTGGGCAATGTTTGAAAACACAGAAGATGCGTTTTACCTTAGCATTTTTGTCAAGTAACATTTAGAATTGGGTGATATTTAAAGCTTTGAGTTGCTTGAAAAATATGATTTATGTAGCTTGAAAGTGCTTGAAAAGTGCTTGAATTTCACTTTTAAAAACTGTACAAACCCTGGATGTTGTTTGCTAATTGCTGCGATAGTTTCATGTGAATGACAGGTGGCTGGAGGTGAGAGGTTGAAACTCATCTGGCTATTGGTCAACCTTATTGCCCAGCCCACATGCCAGTACATAGGTCAGCAGAAAAGTCATTGCCAAAGGGGGAAGGGGTGTTATAGTTTTTGATTAAAGATTTCGAGGGCAAACCTTTTTTTTTTCATCTTTTTTTATAATGTGCATGGATAAATTGTTTATAATAAAAACAGCAACATCCAATGAGAAAATAAGAATTGCCAATTTTGACTTCAGCATTTTTAAAACACCAATTATTCTAGGGATGCACCAAGGTAGAAATTTTGGCCGATATGACAACTATTGTTTTTACTGCTTTGCTATCACCAAATCATGAGCGCTCAAACTTTAGCTGGCGGTGGAGTTTTTTCTATTCTTAATCCATTAGAAATACTATGTTAATAAAAATAAAAGTATTATTGTTTTTTGTTTTATTACTTCACATGAAATACATTCTGTGGTGGTGGGGCAAATACCCAGTCAATTAAATTATGAGGGTGTTGCGGCAGCATCATTTATCTTGTGATGAATATTTATAGTAATAAAAATACATCATGTCAGACTAAAAATATGATATTGTATCAAAATTGTAGTAGAAGTAAATTTTTGTAAATTAAATAATAATAAATAAAATAAAACCATGCTTTTCTGTGTGCTAATAAATTTAAATATGTGCTAAAGAATGTTTATTTCACTTGTACCAGTATTAAAAAAGTAAGCGTACAGGCCTGTTGTAACAAAAATATAATCATGTACATTAGTAAAAATTTATCATATTTGATAAAGTACTATTAAATGTACCATAGAAATATTGTGAGTTTTTGTTGTTTCTAGTATAGGCATAATCAGACCTGAAAAGAAAAAAAAAGAAAAAGAAACTAATTTTGGCCAATATCATTGTCACCGATGTATTATGCTTCCCTAAATTTGATGTCCTTCGTTTTTCAGTTCAACACCAGCAGCAATATCCTGAAGACTGGATTTGACTTTTTGGACAACTGGTAGCACTTGAATATCCTGAAGGACCCATTCCAAGTTACAAGACCTTCAAGCACCACAAACCCAGCACTATAGAACATCTTCTTTTTAAATCCTAATTCTTTAGTAGTTTATTTAGTGTGCATCAATATCTCTTAGACTCCGTTAAAATCTTCATCTGTCTAATCCAAATTTGCTGGTTTGAAATGACTGAATGCATGAGCTATGAACAAATGTTTAGATGGGTAAGATAACTGAGTATCTGTCTTTCCTTGTTTAGTTCGCTTTCATGCTTGGTATGTGCAATTTTGTAAGTTTGGAAGACAGCTTTCACACTAATCAAACAAGCCAGGCTTTATGGTCAATCGAACTCGGGACCACACCAAAACCTTTAGACTTTAGACATTAAAGCCTAGCACTTTTGACTGTAATTGCGCACATATATATATATATTTACACTACCGGTCAAAAGTTTTGAAACACTTATTTTTTATTATAATTTTTTTTCTCACATTTTAGAATAACAGTAAAGTCATCAAAACTATGGAATAACATAAATGGAACTATGGGAATTATGTTGTGACTAAACAAAATCCAAAATAAATTAAAACTGTGTTATATTTAGCGTCTTCAAAGTAGGCACCCTTTGCCAAGAATTTGCAGACATGTACTCTTGACATTTTCTCAACCAACTTCTTGAGGTATCACCCTGGGATGCTTTTTAAATAGTATTGAAGGAGTTCCCATATATGTTGGGCACTTATTGGCTGCTTTCCTTTATTATTTGGTCCAAGTCTTCAATTTCAAAAACTTTTTTTTTTAAATAAAATTTTAGTTTTATAATTAAATAAATTAATATGGTGGCACAATAATATTTTTGTCTACAAAACTAATTCCAAACATTTAAGCATACGCCTTCAGATCAAAAGATTTTTAAGATCATGAGAAACATTTCAGTCAAGTGTTTCAAAACTTTTGACCGGTAGTGTATATACATACACACATAATTATGTTGACCGTGAATGGAAAACAATCATAGACTGAGTTTGAAATGGCATGCTGCTCTTACGCTTTCTGCCATAGATGGATTTAGCAGAAGCAGTAAAAGTAGTATGGGAAGTATGCTATTGCAAACACAGCCGTTTTAGCTGAAACACGGCACAACGCAAACATACAGAAACATATGGTTCATCCGTAATTCGCCTCTCATAATCGCGTTTCCTTTTGGTGTCCAAAGGCCTTGAGTCTGGTGGAAGTTCCAGAATGGATCAAATCACTTGCAGCACCTTTAAGTGTGAAAGCCACATCACTCTCACTGCCCTACACCAAATATTATTATAATCTAGACATCACTGTACATTTACTGATAGGGACCTAAACGACTTATATATATACACTACTGTCATTGTATGAGTTTACGTGAATCATTTATTTTTCTTTGTCCTCATTCTCTAAAATGCTTCCTTTCCTTGACTTATAACTGAAGTAATATTTTGGCCAGAAACATACTCTACACAAATGCAGATGTGAATGCTTGGCAAACACATTGCGAGTGTTTGTTCCAGTAATACATGCATAATTTAGTTATTTTGTTAAGGTATGGTTGCACTAGATTTGCGATGCATTCACTTCCATTTATACACGTGCGAATGAAGGAGACCGGAAATGCAAGCTCAGAAATTTTGTATCTCAGCCTCAGATGGGAACGCCCATGGACTGCAAACAGTCCATGCTCTAACCGTCTGATGCACATGGCATACAAAATTGGAAAACACTTTCTCGAACCACTCAGCACAAGTATTATTGACTGGTTTTATGGAGTTTCTGCAAGTAGAAGCACACAGGACTTTTTATCAGTCCCCCTGGAAACAGAGTCATTGACACAAGGGCTTTTGAGGACAAAATAATTACCAGATTTGTCCAAGTTTGTCAGGTGAGTGACCCCAAATTTTTTAAAGATATTCAGAGTTTAGTTTGAGACACGTAGCAGAAAATAAACCGAATATCAACGAGCATTACTGTATCTTCTGCTTTGTTCACTTAGTTGTGTTTGTGAAATACTCTGTAATGAGGTTTCGTGTCCTGTTCTTGCATTTTACACATTTTCCGCTATTTTCATGTGTTTTCTGTGCTATCCCTCGCGGAGACTGCCGTGCCATTATATAAATTGTTTATTTCCCCATGTCTTTCTTTTATTATGGTATATCTTGAATAACCACGCCCCTAAACAGCATGGAATGACAAAACCGATTGTGATTGATCACTTTAGATGTCATTTAGAGCCTAGATGACTTTTCCTGTCTAAGTGGGCAGTTCTTGGCCAATTTAAGCTCAGATGGTCCATACCTTTGCTGTTTAAGTCAAAGGTGTAACTACGCCAGACGTGCGAATTTGTATAGCCAAAAGACATTAAAAAAAAAAAAAAAAAGAAGGATCTAAACATCACAGTTTTTGGCTTAGAGTAACAAACTTCAAAGCTGCATGGTTTGCGAAGTAATTTTGCATGCTCAAAGCATACCTTCACATGTTTTTACTATTAAACCAGATGTTTTACTCAGGTATAGTAGCTAAATATAAACATGTCAACAGTTTAACTAACTATAACTTGCTCAGCAAAATTCCCTTTAAACTTTTGATCAGCCAAACTGTTGTTGTGACCTGAAAAATAATCATACGTTGCTAGAAGCTTTTGCGTTCACATGTTTCTGTAGAGTATGTTTCAAGGGTGGGAATCATTTTGGAGCTTTAGTGCGAGATGTTTTACATGAACATTATATACATGGCCTGGAGCATTTATACATTCAAAAATCTGTTATGCAAGAGGAATAAAATAAAAGGACACTAACTTATATTTGTTTGTCTCTTTTTTTTAATTATTGGCTGGTAGGGAGCACCAAAGCACTCATTAAAAACAACTTAAGCAAAGAGGGAGCTCAACTCATAAATATCACGACAGTTTTACCCTGCTTGACAAATATTTCAAGAGGTCACTGCCTGTTATGTTTAGTTACATAAAATATTACCATTGGATCTTCGCATAAATAACTGCTCACATGTGGCATTTTCAAAATGCTACCAATATGATCTATTTAAAGAGGACTGATTCCCTGGGCTAATTTTTGGAAGGATTTTTGGGATTGTTGTTATTGCTCCACATGTTTTGAAAAAGACATTGTTAGTTTCAGTTGGACAGCTGCCCCATAGTTTTCCAAGAAGTCACATGAACATTCAAAGTTTGATTTTTTTTTTTTTTTTGAAAGTGCAACATTTTCCTCAGGACGTTTCTTCAGACATAGCGTTATGGTTCCTGACCAGCTGTTTGTAGATCTGAATTATTTTGAAGGAGTTTTCAGCCAGTCAATGGGAGGAGACTTGCATACATACAGCAGATATCTATGGACTTAGTTTATTAACAAGCTATTACTTATAGGATCTGTAGCTGGATCTGCGTTTATTAACAAGCTATTACTTATAGGATCTGTAGCTGGATCTGCTTTCCGGATAGTATAATGTTCTATCCAGACAAAGCCATGTGGGAGGCATCTACTGTCTATTGAACAATATGTTTCCAAGTCACAACAGCATTACAACCTGACAATTATAAGACATTTATTTAAATATTCACTTTAAATGAAGTGAATGCTGTGTCAGTAAAACTCGTGATAGCATGAATAATGTAAGCGGGAGGTAGGAGAAAAATGTCCTGTTCTAGAAAAAAAAGAAAAAGCTTGCCGACTACTGTTGTAAGGAAAGGGGAAGGCAAAAAAAAAAAGGGGGTGAAAGAGGAGTGAAAGAGTGCCTGAGATGAGGTTTAAAGAAATGTGAAAGGAGGAGAGAAGGTTGCTGTTGAAAGAGTGAACATCAGGGGACAAGGATAACTGTGTATATATATACAGTAAGGTTAAGAGGGAAGAGGCTAACAGAGGATACTCAGGGATTTATTGCCGACAGACTGGAGATGAGTCAAACAGTGACTCTGGTGTCTGTTGTGGGCCTCAGCGCGCTGTCCTTCTGTGACTCTGCCAACAACGACACAACACTGACCATCACAACAGCTGATCTGTCACAGGTTAAGATTTTAAAGATTCATTGAGGGATATGATCCATTTATTATGTTAAATAATCCAGTTTCTGTGTGTTACTTCATATGCACCTATACTATAATTTATTTCAATTAATAGAAACTTTCTGTCAGGTTTGCTATGCTGCCCTAGATGACATCTATACATAAATGTAGATGTGTTTCTGGGATCAATTTTATTCAGTGGATATTGATTTTTGGGCGCCAGTAGCCCTATTCGGACAGGCCTAGTTTTCCCTGAGAAGGTTAGGGAAATTCGTGTTTCACAGACGTACTTTGTGATTTTAATCCCGTCCGAATCTGACAAGTGTGTGTTTTTCTCACACAACCTCTGTAAATTACCTACTGTTTTTCAAGGGTCCTCTGAAATCTAATCCCGTCCGAATGCGAATGTCTGTGATTGCTGGTACTGAAATTTCTCAACGGTTCTCCTCATGTATTTTGAACTATCGTTAAGATCGTACTTATGCGCGCCAATCTTCTGCCTGCTGCGTGCCTTTCAATTTGGATGTAGATTTTTTGCCATCCAACGAAAAAATAATAAGCAAAAATAACAAGGAGAGCTAAATCGCGGAAACTGCACTCGCAGTTGGGATACTCACCTAATTTCTCCGTTCAGTTACGTAATGTTATAATTATATTTCACAAATAAGTATTGTTTATTTCAGTGGATTTATTATAAGCAGCCACTTCTATAAACTCAAGCAAATTTTATTTTAATAGGCTTTTTAAAATAGGTAATTTATAATGCATAATTATAAATTACAATAAAATCAATAAATTAAATAATTATTTAAAATAATGTTAAATTTAAACTGATAAAGTTTTAAAGATACATTATCACCTCAATTATGTGTCCAACCTTCTGTAACGCCCAAGTCTAGAAAACAGACACTCCCACCTCTGAAATAAACAGGGAGATATTTAGTCCAGTCCGAATCAGTTCATTAAATCTCAGATGTCGGGTGATACTACTAATTGTAACTCAAACATTGTTTAACTAATCCCGTCCGACTAGGGCTAAAGACAATTTTTAAAAACAAAGAAATTTGATCAGCAATCACTAGTAATTGGCCTAGAAGTGATTTGTTTGTTACACTTTGTTCAAACTAGGTTGCGACAAAGCAACAAGCGATAAAAGTAGCGCTGTCAATTTATTATTTTCTTTAAATTGAATTAATTACATGATGTGCCGACTGATCGAATTAGTCACAATTAATCGCATACATCATTATTATGGAATAGCCCCCCACAAATTTAGGATATAATAATTAAAATAATTATAACCATAATATAATGTAAATATGGCTTACTGTAGACCGCAATTGATTTTGCAATTGTGTTGGTCAATCTCTCACAGCGCACATTTCATTTGCAACAGACAGTCGCTTTTGGAGCGTCTTTCTTTGGTTGAATCACATCTCTGGTTTTCAGCATCTTGAGCCTTAAATGCCACCTTTTTAGGATGCTGCATCAAGTTAAATGTAATTTGTTAAATTGAAAGCCCTAAATAAAAGATATTTCTTCCATGTTCTGGAGTCTGGATTAGCCATGAAAGCTACAAGAGACCAGTGACAGGACATTTTGTCGTTTGCTTGGTTTCAATTTCGGTGGCATCACATTAGGTAGCCTGCACCGTGAAATCTAATTGGCAGGGCTCAACGCTAAGAATTTGTTCTACTGGCCCGGTTGGGCCAGTGCTTCAGATTTTTACTGGCCCTGCCAAAATTTTCACTGGCCCCAACACAAAAATGACAAATAGCTGTTTTTACCATCATGGCTTTAAAAAATATGTCAGAAGATAAATATTTTTTACATATCTTATGTTTTTAATACAATGTCCCCTGGGGGACTGGGTAGCTCAGCGAGTAAAGACGCTGACTCCCACCCTTGGAGTCACAATCCAGGGCTGCTGAGTGACACCAGCCAGGTCTCCTAAGCAACCAAATTGGCCCGGTTGCTAGGGAGGGGAGAGTCACATGGGGTAACCTCCTTGTGGTCGCTATAATGTGTGATTCTCGCTCTCGGTGGGGCGTGTGGTGAGTTGTGCCTGGATGCCATGGAGAATAGCGTGGGCCTCCACATGCGCTACATCTCCGCAGTAACGCCCTCAACAAGCCAGGTGATAAGATGCTGGATTGATGGTCTCAGACGCGGAGGCAACTGAGATTTGTCCACCACCACCTAGATTGAGGTGACTCACTACGCCACCACGAGGACTTAGAGCGCATTGGGAATTGGACATTCCAAATTGGGGTGAAAAAAATACAATGTCCCCAAAAATTGAATCACATTTATAATTTGCAAGATATGATTTATGCGTTATCCCATATGCGTTTTACAGATATAAATTAATAAATACATCATATTAACCTCAGCTGTCCTGCCATTTACACGTGTTTTTGAGCCAAGAGTTCTGTGGAGGTGATGAGGAACTTTTGCCCATGTGTAGTGTTTTCACAAGAAGGATTAAAGATTATTCACTTAGTTAAAGATTTGATTATTGGCTGAGAGAACAGACTTGCTACTAAATCGGTTGTGATGTGTAATATACAGTAGGTAGATATTAGGCCTAATCTGTGAATTAACAATGTGTATATAACATGAAATCAGACAACCCAAACAAGACCAACACTGACTGATATACAAAGAACAAAAACAAAAATACCTGTATAGTCCAGAAATTAGACATGTAACAGGTGTTTTATGAGGATGATATGAAGTAGACTGTTTCAAATATTCATCTTCACCCTGCAGCTGAACAGCTCTGATAATAATAGCCTAATAACCATAGTGATCTTGCTTCTTTTCAAATCAAATGGCATTATCATGTCGAATTAATATTTACATTTTGAAACATTACCTAATTAAATGTATACTTACATTTTGGATATTGAGCAGCTCGTGATTCCCAGGCACGTGTATAACTGGGGTTTAACAAAGTTTTTTACATCTCATTCGGCGCTTCATCTCTAAAGGCTAATTAATGAGAGAAAATGTGTTTTTTATTCTTCTTCTTCTTATTATTATTATTATTACAGTGTGAATAAAACTAGCGCTCCGTCCCTTTACGAGAGCACATGCATGTTAAACAGTCTACGCTGCACAGAGAGAGATGATGATGAGACATATGCATGGAGAGACATGGATTTTCAGTCCTATAGAAAGAAACTGTTGATTTATTGTGTTCCAATGTGTGGATTACTAATTTTCACCAACATGAAAAAACGAAAAATGTGGGGATTTCGCGCACTGTGAACACGGAATGTGCGGGGATACTTAAAATGTTGCACAAGATGTTAAATCCCACTACGAAATTCATTAAATGGGTTTTTTTCCTGCTATTTTCTACACATTGGTAATAGCTGCTGCTAAGACACTTGGAAAAGAGCAAGGACAGTGCTAGGAGAGTGCGCTCGGTGTCTGCACGATCTTGTGCATGCACACGACTGTGTCTTGGTGCGTCCAGTATATTATGCATTTGCACGTCTTTACGAGATAAATATACTCGCGCTCGCTCCTCGATTAGAAGACTTCCTTCGCTCTGTGTAATTTTTGGGCTCTCTCGCTTGTTGTTTGCCAGTGGCGATTTTAGCGGGTGGCCTGCGGTGGCCTGGGCCACCCCTGAAATCTCATTGGCCACCCTGTGGCCACCCCAGAACTGATTGGTAGTTCATCATGTTCATCAACACAAGAACGAAGAACCAATAGAAACACCCGTCAATCAAAGATGACATCGCAGGTCATTTGTTGATTTAGAGCCACACTGACGCAGGGTCAGTTTTATATTTCAGACCATTATAGTAGTGGTGGGACTGAAGCTGTGTGAGCTGATCTTTGATCAGTGGGGGGAGGGGCAGGCCGCGGGTGGCCAGGCAGGTGCCGCAGGTTGCGGGCAGCAGGCGACAGATCTGGAGTATAATGGTCGGTCAGAAGCACGAAGCTGACACGAGCTAGCGTCTACCTCCAACTTCCAATGAGTTGACGACGTCGATTTGTGGTCAAAAAGAAAGCTGTTATTTGAGAGGTATGTTCATCTAATCTAACGTTTAATTTATCCCGAATTTCCATGTGAATGTGAAAACATTTTTTCATTGTTACAGTAGCTAGGTTAAAGAGTAAGCTAGACCCTACACCACATTCAGCATGTTATCTTTATATTGACATGAAATATGAAATGCCATGTTTTCTGATTTAATGACGGAGGTGTGTAAAGCATTTTACAGATGTATATGTTCAATAGCTAAAGTTTTATATATGGCTAACCTGTGTGTGAAATGGAAGGGTTTGTGCTGTGACTATACTTTAAATCTTTACATGTGTTATTTATGAGCTCTTTATGTGTATTATTGGTCAGTTAGACCAATAAAATCTTCAAAGTTTTTATACCTTATTTGACATTTTAAATATGCAGAGGCAGGGCAAATTGCACTTAAATGCCGCAAAGGATTTGACTAGCTATTTTATTTGGTAATATTCAAAGTAATTGAAGCTATCAGAACATGTGGAAAATAAACCTGAGTAGACACTGTAAATAGAGTTTTGTTTTTTACTGTATTCAGAGCTCAATCTGCAATTTTGGGGTTTCCAGACAGACACCTATAAGCCCTCGTAGCCAATTTCACACACTGATTTGTACCCAATTTAACAATATTTCTGCTGGACAGTGCAGTTATAGCTAATAAATGAATGAATAATTGATTGAATGATTGATTGAATTGCACCTCAATCAGTTATCACCTGTACTTGTATCTTTTTATGATTATACACTTGATGTTATACGCAGATTAATTCTCTACAATGAGAATAGCTCTTAAAAATGTGGAACTGACTTTTCCTAAACAATTACTGATTTAAAAATGGATGTTATGTTAAAATAACCAGAGATTCCCAGAAACTGTAATAGGTTGAAATAGAACAGGAATAGAAAACTGTCAAATGTCAAAACAACAGTCTGATATTGAATACAAACAATTCAGTGAATGCTAACATGAGTTTAAGAATTCATTTATTCTACATGTGTAGATGTTGAAGCAAAGCAATGCGATATTTACACATTTTGATCATGTGCCATTCATAAAGTTTCTCCTGGTATCGCCACCTCACACTAGGTCTGTGCCCCATCTTGGCCACCCCAGTAAAAATGTCCTGGATACGCCACTGTTGTTTGCTTGCACTAATGTTATAAATGCAGCACTGGCCTGAACGGGCAAGTGACAGTTCTAGCAAATGGCACAAATCTTTCTCACACTGGCCCTGGGCCATCGGGCAGTCATTATTGTCGAGCCCTGATTGGTCAAAAATCCTGTTTCACATAGCTATAATAAACATCAAATGTTGTTCTGATTACCTGTGAATCTTAGCGTAGCATTGTGACTTTCAGTATGGACAAAGTCACTGAAAACTTAATTTTGCCCGTTTAGAACACAGTGGGACGTTCACACTGAGAGCGATCAGCATCAATCATTCACTGTCAATGAAAATGTGTGATGTGATGCAACAAAAGCCTGGTGCACAATGCATGACCTGTGACTTGCTCCGACTAGTTGCAAATGCTACAATGGATTTCAAACCTGTTTGAAATCTTGCTGACGAGTCATCGGGTGTGCGCACTGTCCCCGACAACCGACAGACCAGCAATGAGCAACAGCTAATGATATAAAGAGAGAGCAAGAGGAGAGGGGCCATTCACACAGAATGCATTCTTGCATTAAAAAAAGACAACAAATGGAACATTAGTGCAGGTGTCTCTATATTTTTAAAAGTTGAAGTTCTTTTTATTTGACACATCATCTTAAAACCGTTGTGCTCATTGCACTAGATGCTGAAAAAGCAGCAAGATGCAATGCAATGGTCAAAGATGTCCACAAAAATGCATCCTGTGTGAACAGCCCAAGGACAATCCACCTGTAATATGTGTACTATTACAACCTTCCAGGTCCTCCAAGTCCTAAGCTTGAACCACTACACCACACCACCCCTATTAGGTTGTATTCGATAAAATGTCTATTTTAATGAAGAGTGTTTGCTTGTTTAATTCCCCAGGCGAAAGAGTTCAATGAAGAGACAGTTAAGAGGTCGAGGGGACACTCCTGACATCATAGAACCTGAACCAACCACTGCCGTCTCGGACATCGAGAGCACTTACAACTACATCTGTGTGTTACTACATCAGTAATTTTACTTACACAGTGCCAATAAAGCAAGCCGAAACCATTGCAACAAACGTATATGCAAATATAACAACCTGAAATAACACTCGTCTCTCAACTTGCACAAATTATACACCAATCAACTGTGTTGATTTAACTCTTTGAAGCATTAATTGTCTGTATGTTAGACCTGACAAGCAGACTGGTGAGTGGTAATATTTAAATTGTCCTGGTATGTGAATTGCAGAATGTAACTTGAGCATGTTATTTCTTTGTAGTAATTTTATGAAACTGGTATAATTATATCCCAAAAACTTGTTCTTAAAGGCACTCCAAGAATCCCGACACCTTGTCAACACCTTTCCCCTTCAAAACACAGTTTAAGATTTCTCCAAGACGTGACACTCTGTCCAGAAGTTGTGTAACTTTAATGTCCAATGTGAAATGTCCCACATTAAGCCTGTGGATGGCCTGATCCATCGCTGCCAGTCGGTACACTGAAGAAATGTATAAATAGACATAGTAAATCAAGTATTTTATTAGTCAACTTTGCTGCTGCATACCAGTGAATGAATAGACTCTAGTGTCATGTCTTGACAGTAGACTAGGCGACACTGAGGATGCTATACTTCAGGTTTCATCCTACTGCAAAGACAATCGCAAAGAGGTTGGACGACTAGACGGTTAGCGGGCTTAGCGTTGTCTTTATCACATTTTAATACAGGACATATCGCACTAAACTCTAAGGACTGTCAACAGTTCCTTCATTAACCACATATTATGGGAAAGGCTTTGAGGCAATTTAAATATATCTTGAAGTTCCTTGAGGGCATAAATAGGGTATTTAAGGCTCCTTAAAAGGGTGCCTGGAGGATCTCTATAGGGTTCTGCCAGTGTAGCATGTAAGGAACCCCAGATGGTGCCTTAAGTATCTTTTCATTTTTACATTATGAGGATAAACTACTACCCCTAGTCCCAGCATTTCATTTCTAAATCCTGCCTCTGACCCCCCCCCCCCATAAATTTCTACTGACCCTGATTCTAGTCCCCAACCCCAAATCCTACTGCTAATCCCAACCCTTAACTTCCAACCTGAAATTCTCACTTGAATCCCTATTTTTAACCCTGACCATTAATCTCTAACCCAGTGGTTGCCCAACTGGTCCTGGAGGCTCCCGAGCACTGAACATTTTGCATGTCACCCTTTTCTGACACACCTAATTTAAGTCTTGAAGTCTCCATTTATGAGCTGATGAGTTGAATCAGGTGTGTTTGATTGAGGAGACATCCAGAATGTGTGGTGCTGAGGGGCCTCCAGGACAGGTTTGAGAACCACTGCTCTAACCCTTAACCCTGCCATTGACCGTCAACCACTTCACCTAACTCTGATCCAACCTGCAGGATTCAGGCCAAGGAAGGAATTTTCTACTCTAAACTCAATCCCAACTCTAAACCTAACTTTAAAATCCTTCAAAATAAAAATCACAATCCCTATTCCCACACCTTTATCTAAAAAAATAAATAAAATAAATCCCCAATGGTACTGACAGATAATGACCAAGAACATTGGGAAATTACAAACCATGGAGCTGGGAAGTTGCCAAATATTTTAAAGGCCCCGTTTCCACCTAGTGTTATGATGCAATGTCAGGTGAAACACGTCACTGTTTACACCTGGTTGTTTTAATGCATCTCCTTTGACCACTTGTGTTCGGATTTGGAAGGGAGGGTCACTGATTCATGATTCATGAATCAAAAGGAAATGAGGTGTTTAAGATTAATTTTTCCTAAAAACCTTGAAACTACATTTGGATTCACTTGATTAAAAACCTTTTCAAAAGAATCAACTGAATAATACAGGTTCCTCAGATGTGTAGAGGTATGATAGTCCAGTAAAATATGTTTAATGGATAGTGGGTTCTGACAAGATGAGCACTTTGGTGAATTTTCTCCTGATAGTAAAAATCTGTGTGTGAGTCTTGTATGTCCTATCCGGCATCGTGTATAAATGACTTGATCCCAGCGATTATTAAAAGGGAACAAATATCTTGTTCCAACAACAAGATTTATTTCTCGTAATTTGTTGTTTAATCATTGATCCCACTCCGACTTCACAATCAAGTATTCCAGAGAGCCGTGAAATAATATTTACATACTTTGTATATAACATCTCTCTACTCACTGAAAAAACTGTTCCCATAATCTCTCAGCTTCCTTTTTGTTCTTCACACCCAGGCTGAAAAAAAAACATTACAAAACTTTATAAAAATTATTAGATTTCACATCATTATGGGATGGAGTTTACCTTTTTTATAGTACTTATATACTAAATACTTAAAACATAGACCATGGAAAGTTTGAAGAATGCACCCACCTGTTGAAGAACTTTGCCCCTGCTGTCATCAGACCAAATAAAGGATGAATTTTCTGATTGGCAAATTCAAGCAAAGAACCACCTAAAGAACAATAATCAATATATATACAGTATATACACCTACACTCACTGACCACTTTATTAGGTACACCTGTACACCTACTTATTCATGCAATTATCTAATCAGCCTATCATGTGGCAGCAGTGCAAACATAAAATCATGCAGATATGGGTCAGGACCTTCAGTTAATGTTCACATCAACTGAGAGTACGGTGACGCCATGCGAAGGGCAGACATGTGAGAGACAGCTCTGCGCACTTTGCTAATTTTTAAAAATTATTTTCATGATATAATCCGGTGAAATTCGATACACCCAGTTACACATTTACTGTTTGAGGTAAACATGGCAAAGAAGTCAAAATCCTCAGGCTCTAGAGACATTAAAAGATACTTACAGGTTCAAGATGAAAGCCCAGACAGGCCTGTGGACAGGGGACTCGATTTGGATGGCGCGGCGGGAGAAGGAATCCAGCATCAACTGTCCAACTGTGATGTTGACGAAGGTACTTGCGGACTTGGAGGATCTCGCTGTAATATGTCGATCGATTACGGCGATGGAAAAAAAATTCTCTGAGCTAGTCACAAGAGTGACAGATGTTGAAAAATGAATTGATTTTTTGGAGTCATCAGAGAGGGAATTAGCCACTAATCCGTCCGCGACCAAAGTTGATTTGGAACGTGTTCTTGAAAAGCTTGAAGATCTTGAGAATAGAAGGCGCAGGAATAACATTCTAATTGTTGGAATTCCTGAGCATGAGGAGGGCAGAGATATGGTGAAATTCCTAGAGGAGCTTTTCCCGAGTCTGCTCGACATAACAGGCCACAAGCTGGAAATCGAGCGAGCTCACAGAGTCCCAGCTCACAGATCTGCTGAGGGAGGAAGGCCCCGATTGATTCTGGCCAAATTTTTGAGATCATCCGATAAAGATCTCGTCAGGTGAGGAGCAAAGGAAAGCTTTCTTGGAAGAATTACAATATTTTCATGTTCCCGGACTTTGCGAACTAGACAAGAGAGAAACGCGATCGGTTTAGGGAATGCAAGAAACTCTTACATCAGCGGAAGATCACTTTTGCTCTGATGTTTCCAGCCAGACTGAGAATAAACATCAAGGACGACAGCAAAGTATTTACATCAGGCAATGTCTTTTACTGAAACAATGGGTGAGTAACCATTGGGTGTTTTTCTTGTGAGTGGATTGAGTCACTGCACATGCTCTGGCTTTCGGAGGAAGCTGGGCGGCATTTTTGTTTCCTTTTGCGTTGGCTCCGCCGAGTGGTTGGAGTTTGTTTTGTTTTGTGGATTAACACTTTTCCTTAAAGAAACTTTTGCATTGACGGAAGATCACTTTTACAATGAACGGATGACCGCAAAATATCTACATGCCCACACAAAGGATGTCTTTTATAAAGTTGGCAGACTGTGTAAATCATGGGATATACATTTATGCAGCCTCCGAGTGATGTGTGTTTCGTTTCCTTTTGTGCTGGTTCTGCCTAACGGTTGGAGCTTGTTTTGTTAAATAACATTACTTCGGCTGAAATTTGTTTTGTGAAGGAACACACCTTTGAGACAGTTCTGTGAATGAGTCTACACGTTCTTTGCGTTTATTCTGCCTATTGGCTGGGGTTTGTTTTACAAAATATTTGATGTTATGTAATTTTGCCTTACAAATTTGTGAGGCAAAATTGAGCAATCCGATGGCAAAGTTGTTGCGGGGGCTCTCGCAGGCGTACATGGACTCTTTGAGTTTAAAGGGATTGACGCCGGTTGGCGCTGTCGTGCGCTGGGTTAATGTGCACCTTTTTCTTTATTCTGTTTGTTTTGTTCGGGGGGAAGTTCAGGGTTTTACTGTTGCATTAATGTTGAAATCTGGTCTTCATAATTTTGTTTTTGGCACACAATTTATTTTTTCCATTATATCAAAATGTCAAATGTTAATATGAGTGTACTATCTCTCTCCACGTGGAATGTGAATGGGTTGGGGCACCCCATAAAAAGAAGGAAGGTTATTTCTTAAACGTAAGAAATATGATATAGTCTTTCTTCAAGAAACGCATCTTTCCCTGCAGGAAGCTGAAAAATTTGGGAAGATATGGGGTGGACATGTTTTCTTTAGTGTTGGCTCAAGTAAGAGCAAGGGAGTCATTATATTGGTAAATAAACATTTACAATTCAAATTTCTCAAACAGTTTAATGATAAATTAGGAAGAGTCATTTTTTTTTTTTTTTGCAGAAATTCAGGGGCAAAGTCTGATTTTGGCTAATATTCACGCACCTAACGCTGATGATCAGGGCTTTTTTTATATATCTTGAAAGGATGTTGCAAGCCGCTGGCATCCCTCATGATATAATTTTGGGAGGAGACTTTAATCTTTTGATGGACTCAGTCCTTGATCATAGTGAAGCAAAAGTGTGCAAGCCCCCTAGAGCAACACTGACGCTTCACATGATGTGTAAACATCTTGGTCTTACAGATATTTGGAGACTTTTGAACCCATCTGATAGAGACTATAAATTTTTTTCATCAGTCCATAAGATTTATTCTAGAATAGATTTTTTTTTTTTTATATCCAAATCCCTCAGTTCATCTGTTGTTGATTGCTCAATTGCAGTGGCATATCCAGGACATTTTTACTGGGGTGGCCAAGATGGGGCACAGACCTAGTGTGGGGAGGCGATACCGGGAGAAACTTTATGAATGGCACATGATCAAAATGTGTAAATATCACATTGCTTTGCTTCAACATCTACACATGTAGAATAAATGAATTCTTAAACTCATGTTAGCATTCACTGAATTGTTTGTATTCAATATCAGACTGTTGTTTTGACATTTGACAGTTTTCTATTCCTGTTCTATTTCAACCTATTACAGCTCTGGTTATTTTAACATAACATCCATTTTTAAATCAGTAATTGTTTAGGAAAAGTCAGTTCCACATTTTTAAGAGCTATTCTCATTGTAGAGAATTAATCTGCGTATAACATCAAGTGTATAATCATAAAAAGATACAAGTACAGGTGATAACTGATTGAGGCGCAATTCAATCAATCATTCAATCAATTATTCATTCATTTATTAGCTATAACTGCACTGTCCAGCAGAAATATTGTTAAATTGGGTACAAATCAGTGTGTGAAATTGGCTACGAGGGCTTATAGGTGTCTGTCTGGAAACCCCAAAATTGCAGATTGAGCTCTGAATACAGTAAAAAACAAAACTCTATTTACAGTGTCTACTCAGGTTTATTTTCCACATGTTCTGATAGCTTCAATTACTTTGAATATTACTAAATAAAATAGCTAGTCAAATCCTTTGCGGCATTTAAGTGCAATTTGCCCTGCCTCTGCATATTTAAAATGTCAAATAAGGTATAAAAACTTTGAAGATTTAATTGGTCTAACTGACCAATAATACACATAAAGAGCTCATAAATAACTCATGTAAAGATTTAAAGTATAGTCACAGCACAATCCCTTCCATTTCACACACAGGTTAGCCATATATAAAACTTTAGCTATTGAACATATACATCTGTAAAATGCTTTACACACCTCCTTCATTAAATCAGAAAACATGGCATTTCATATTTCATGTCAATATAAAGATAACATGCTGAATGTGGTGTAGGGTCTAGCTTACTCTTTAACCTAGCTACTGTAACAATGAAAAAATGTTTTCACATTCACATGGAAATTCGGGATAAATTAAATGTTAGATTAGATGAACATACCTCTCAAATAACAGCTTTCTTTTTGACCACAAATCGACGTCGTCAACTCATTGGAAGTTGGAGGTAGACGCTAGCTCGTGTCAGCTTCGTGCTTCTGACCGACCATTATACTCCAGATCTGGCGCCCGCTGCCCGCAACCTGCGGCACCTGCCTGGCCACCCGCGGCCTGCCCCTCCCCCCACTGATCAAAGATCAGCTCACACAGCTTCAGTC
Organism: Myxocyprinus asiaticus; assembly: GCF_019703515.2. NCBI lineage: Eukaryota > Metazoa > Chordata > Actinopteri > Cypriniformes > Catostomidae > Myxocyprinus > Myxocyprinus asiaticus. Next base: position 6,329,847 of record NC_059362.1, on the reverse strand, counting down.
CCACCACTACTATAATGGTCAGAAATATAAAACTGACCCTGGTTCAGTGTGGCTCTAAATCAACAAATGACCTGAGATGTCATCTTTGATTGACGGGTGTTTCTATTGGTTCTTCGTTCTTGTGTTGATGAACATGATGAACTACCAATCAGTTCTGGGGTGGCCACAGGGTGGCCAATGAGATTTCAGGGGTGGCCCAGGCCACCACAGGCCACCCCCTAAAATCGCCACTGCTCAATTGGAAACACCTTGTGAGTCAAGAGGTGTTGCCACATATAGAGAAAAATAAATCATATAGTTGGCGCCTTAATGTGTCCCTTTTGCAAAATCCTGATTTCCAACAAATGTTAAAGACTGAAATCAGTGTGTATATGGCGACCATAAACCTCTGTGGGCGTGAGTTGCACTTAAGGCAGTTCTTAGGGGTCGGATCATACAGTATGTCTCATTCATCAAAAAATCCAAAGCACGAGAACTCGTGGAGTTGGAAGGAAATATTAAAAGTGCAGAGGCAGAGCCGAAGCACCGTATGTCATCTGATGGCCTCAGAGAATTGACCCGATTGAAATATAGATATAATACTATTTTGTCGCAGAAAGTGGAGTTTTGGTTATTCAGGGCAAGACGGTCATACTTTAAGTCAGGGGACAAAGCAGCGAAGCTTTTGGCTAGATATATAAAGCAGAGAGAGTCTTTTTCTACCATTCCCTCAGTGAAATCTTCTGGTGGTTAAATTTTTACCTCAGCCATTGATATTAATAATGCCTTTAAAGAATTCTATCTTGATCTTTATAGTTCCACATCTTCGTCTACTGATGAAGATATTAGAAACTTTGTGGACCCACTAGTTCTTCCTAAACTGAAGACTGAGCAAAAAAACGCTCTTGATTCTGAGATAACCTTGGAGGAGTTTGACGAGGTAATTAAGTCCCTACCTACTGGCAAGGCTCCGGGGCCAGATGGTTTTGCCGCTGAATTTTTTAGATCCCATGTTACAGAACTGGCTCCACTTTTGTTAGAAGTTTATACTGAATCATTAAAGAATGGAAAGCATCCTCCAACCATGACACAAGCCTGGATCAGTCTGATTCTTAAAAAGGACAAAGATCCAAGTGAGTGTAAAAGTTACCGTCCAATCTCCCTGATCCAACTAGATGTAAAAATGTTGGCAAATCTTTTGGCTAACCGATTAAGTAAGGTTATGACATCTCTTATACATATATATCAGGTGGGGTTTATTCGGGGCCGCAGCTCTTGTGGATTAATGGATTAATTTCAGATTATTTTACTCTGAATAGGGGCACTCGGCAGGGTTGCCCTCTTTCCCCATTGTTGTTCTGTCTTGCCCTGGAACCATTAGCAGCCGCAATAAGAAAGGGGGATGATTTTCCAGGGGTGATTGCGGGAGGTGTGGAGCATAAGCTTCTGCTTTACGCAGATTATATTTTATTATTCGTCTCCGACCCCACTAGATCTATGCCTTGCCTCCACAGAATTATTAATTCCTTTTCCAAGTTCTCAGGATACAAAGTCAATTGGTCTAAATCCGAAGCTTTGGCTTTGACAGCGTACTGTCCAGTAATGGCCTTCCAGCCGGGCGCCTTCCAGTGGCCCAAACAGGGCATTAAATATTTGGGAATTTTATTCCCAGCAAATTTGTCTGATTTAGTCAGAGTTAATTTTGTTCCCTTAATAAAAAGGTTTTCAAATGATGTGGACTGGTGGGCTTCATTACACTTATCGATGATTGGGAAGGTTAATGTAAATAAAATGAACTGTATTCCAAAATTTGCCTACCTGTTACAATCTCTCCCTATAGATGTCCCCCTCTCTTATTTCAAGCAATTTGATAGCATAGCGAAGTCCTTCATTTGGAATGGTAAGCGTGCCAGGTTAAATTTCAATAAGTTACATAGACCGATTGACAAAGGTGGGTTAGGCCTACCCAAGATTTTGTTTTATTATTATGCATTCGGTCTCAGACATTTGGCTCATTGGTCGCTTCCACCTTAGAGAGCCCCTCCCTGGTTTCTTATTGAACAAGAAGTTCTTGCCCCTATTTCGCCATGGCAAAGCCTTTCGATCAAACTAACCAGAGAAGTTAAGTCACACCCCATTATATCGCATTTGCATGTGGTTTGGACTAAAGTGTCCAGAGTGTTTAATTCGGACATTTATTTAAATGTTGCCTCAAGCATATGACTAAACCCTAAATTACATATTAATAAGTCCCCTTTCTGTTGGTCAGAGTGGATTGGGACGGGGGTTACTACACTCGGTGACCTATATGAGAGTGGAGTACTGAGATCTTTTGAAAATTTGGTTCAACATTTTAAGGTTCCTAGATCCTAGTTCTTTAGGTTTTTACAGCTGCGCTGCTCTGTACTGTTTTTGGGAGTGGTGTACACCCCCCTAAAGCAGCAGATACTTTGGAAATGGTGATTACGGCTTATGGGAAAGGTCATGAAGCTTCTGTGTATTACTCCCTGTTAATTCAGAGTCTGGGGGATGGAGCTTCTTCTTCTCTCAAGAAATTATGGGAGAAAGATTTAAACTTGGTATTGGAGGAGGGAGAGTGGGCTAGGATCCTAAAAAGCATCAGGTCTGCATCTAGAGATGCAAGGATCCGTCTGATGCAATTTAAGATTTTGCATCGGTTCTACTGGACCCCCTCTAGAATGTATAGGATTGGTCTTAAAGACTCACCCACCTGCTGGCAATACCAGTCAGAAGACGGGGACACAAACCATGTTTTTTGGGGTTGTATTAAGATTCAGGAATTTTGGTTGAGGATCCAGCATTTTGTGTGTGACGTACTAGACACTCAGTTTTCATTTTGCCCCAGACTTTGTATTTTGGGTGATGGAGGGGTCCTGAATATAGGAGATAAATATATGAAAAGCTGGGTCCTAACCAGCGTGATGATTGGCAGACAGCTAATCCTTAGGGGTTGGAAGTCAACTGATGCACCGAGTTGGGTAAAGTGGCAGCTTTCGAGGAGATGACTTCCAGATGGCTGGGGAACCTGTCAAGTTATGGCAGAAAATGGGGCAGTTATTTGTCTCATCTGGAGAGGTCCTAGTGTAGGGCAGTGGAGGGAGACAATTTTTTTTTCTTTCTTTTTTTTCCCCCTATATGTTGAACTTTGTCTTTTTTTTTTATGTACTTATGTATTTCTATTTGTGTGTCTGTTTATATGTGGGTATTTAGTTATTTTATATTTTTGTGTGTGTGTGTGTGGGGGGGGGGTGTTTATAAAGGGTTATAAGTTGATTCCCAATGCATAATTTTGTGGTTACATTTAATTTTGTCTGTCTTGGAATCAATAAAAAATGTTAATAAAAAAAAAAAAAAGTTTACATCAACCATCAGAAGGGGGAAAAAAATGTGATCTAAGTGATTTTGACCGTGGCATAATTTTTGGTGCCAGACGGACTGGTTTGAGTATTTCTGTAACTGCTGATCTCCTGGGATTTTCACGCACAACAGTCTCTAGAGTTTACTCAGAATGGTGCCAAAAACAAAAAACATCCAGTGAGTAGCAGTTCTGTGGACAAACTGTGCTGCCCGCCTCATTGGACTCACTGCAGTTTGCATACCGCAACAACCACTTCACTGATGATGCCATTGCATCTACACTACACACTGCTCTCTCCCACCTGGAAAAAAGGAACACATATGTGAGAATGCTGTTTGTTGACTACAGCTCAGTATTCAACACCATAGTGTTGCGAGGCGACAGTCCTCTCCTTCTTAAGAAAGCAAATCTTGATTCATCTGATATGAGCAGCTTTTGACCTAAATCAAAATTATCCTTTATGTCAAAAATATTAGAGAAGACGGTGCTTGCACAATTAAATTATTTTTTAGCTAGCAATAATTTGTTCGATAAATTTCAGTCAGGTTTCAGAGCCGGTAATAGTACAGAGTCAGCTCTGTTGAGAGTCTTAAATGATATTTTATTAGGTGTGGATTCTGGTAGTCCTGTTGCTCTTCTGCTGCTGGATCTTAGTGCCACTTTCGATACGGTCGATCGTGACATTCTTATCAATCGCCTATGAGACCAGGTTGGTATTCAGGGGTTAGCCTTGGATTGGGTCTCTTCATATCTCAAGGGTAGAACAATTTCAGTCTGTTTAGAGAACTGTTCTTCATCAGTTGTTCCTTTAACGTGTGGGGTTCCTCGGGGCTCCATCTTGGGACCTGTTTTATTCTTTGATAAGCATGGCATACACTGCCATCTGTATGCTGATGACTTTCAACTTTACTTTCCTATTAAACATGGGAAGCAACCCACTTTTGAGTCTCTGTATAAATGCATGGCCGATGTGAAGTGTTGGTTGGCAAACAACTTTCTTCAATTAAACAAGGATAAGTCAGAATTTATTCTTTTTGGTCAAAGGGGATGTGGGGTAAATTTAAATGGCAACTTGTCAAGAGAAAACTTTCCTATGTGAAAAACCTGGGTGTTATTTTTGACACTGAGCTCAAGTTTGATCGGCAAGTAAATGCTGTTTTTAAAAATAACTTTTTCCATCGTAGATCTATAGCAAAGTTGAAGTCCATCCTCTCTTTTGATGATTTGGAAAAGGTTGTGCATGCCTTTGTGTCTTCTCATCTGCTTTGTATCTGGGTGTGAGTCAGGCCTCTCTCTCTCGCCTGCAGCTAGTCCACATTTCAGCTGCTAGACTTTTAACTGGAACCAGGAAAAGAGACCATATTACCCCAGTATTGATTTCGCTACATTTCGATCCAATACAGAATCCAGTACAAAGTGTTGCTATATGTATTTAAGGCTCTCCATGGTCTAATAAGTTTGCATCAACCTTCAAGGTCTCTCCGCTCTGGTGATCAGCTGTGTCTGTCTGTTCCTTGATCTCGCCTTAAAACTCAAGGTGATAGAGCTTTTGCGGTGGCAGCCCCTAGACTTTGGAACGAGCTTCCGTTGGCCATGAAATCATCTCCGTCACTAGTGTCTTTCCAGGGGGCCTTAAAAACATATTTATTTTACTTAGCTTTTAATTAATTGCATTATAAATTGTACTATGTCAATTTCTCTTATCTTGTCTTTGTCGGTTTTAAATGCTTGTTGTATTCTCAAGCTGTATGTATGTGATTTTATTTTTTGTAACGCCATGTACAGCACTTTGGTACCCAGTGTGGTTTTTGAAAGTGCTCTATAAATAAAATTGAGTTGAGTTGACTTTAGTGCCCTCCAAGCTTGATGAGAAATTCTGGGCTCTGGGCTTAAACAGCTTGCTGTGCAGCTGGATCCTGGACTTCCTGTCAAGCAGACACCAGGTGGTTAGAATGGGCAGTAACATCTCCTCATCACTGACCCTCAACACTGGAGCCCCACAGGGCTATGTTCTCAGCCCACTCAGTATTCCCTGTACACACATAACTGTGTGGCAACACATAGCTCCAATGCCTTTTCTTCCTGAGACGGCTGAGGAAGTTTGGAATGAACCACCACATCCTCACACGGTTCTACACCAGCACTGTAGAGAGCATCCTGACTGGCTGCATCACTGCCTGGTACGGCAACAGCACTGCCCTCAACCGCAAAGCCCTGCAAAGGGTGGTGCGAACTGCCAGACACATCATCGGAGGTGAGCTTCCCTCCCTCCAGGACATATATACCAGGCGGTGTGTGAAAAAAGCTCGGAGGATCATCAGAGACTCCAGCCACCCGAGCCATGGGCTGCTCTCACTGCTACCATCAGGCAGGTGGTAACGCAGCATCAGGACCCGCACCAGCCGTCTCCATGACAGCTTCTTCCCCCAAGCAATCAGACTTCTGAACTCTTGATCTCTCACGAACAAAATACATCAGCACTGCACTTTATTAGTCTTACACTGGACTCTCTTAACAGCACAATGGCATCTGACTATCAAACGACAGCCTGAATGTTAATACAGCACAATACAACCTACTGTATATTTTATATATAATATTTTTATGTATACTGTGTACGTATTCTATATTGTGTGTATGTGTATTCTATATTGTGTGTATTGTATAATGTACATTGTATATTATTATTTGTATATTGTGTTGTGTGTAATTATGTGTATATTAGATATATAAATTGTGTTGTGTAAATCTGATGTTTATTGTAAACTGGTATATGTCTCATCACTGTCATGACTGCTATGTTGCTCGGAACTGCACCCAAGACTTTCACCCACTGTTGCACTTGCGAATATGGCTGAGTGACAATACAGGGATTTTATTTTATTTGAACTCGTCGAACCTTGAGGCGGATGGGCTACAACAGCAGAAGACCAATTTCTGCTGAGTTACACAGAGGGTAGGCCTACTGCAGCCTCAGCTTTCTGTTCTTGGTCTTCTACTGTTGTAGCCCATTCGCCTCAAGGTTTCACATGTTGTGCATTTTAAGATGCTATTATGCTCACAACAATTGTACAGAGTGGTTATTTGAGTTACCGTAGCCTTTCAACAGCTCGAACCAGTCTGGCCATTCTCCACTGACCTCTCTCATCAACAAGGCGTTTCCATCTGCAGAACTGCCATTCACTAAATGTTTTTTGTTTTTGGGACCCTTCTGAGTAACGCTAGAGACTGTTAGGCATGAAAACCCCAGGAGATCAGCAATTACAGAGATACTCAAACCAGCCCGTCTGCCACCAAATATCATGCCATGGTTGAAATCACTGAGATCACATTTTTTCCCATTCTGATGTGAACATAAACTGAAGTTCCTGACCCATATCTGCCTGATTTTTTTTATGCATTGCACTGCAGCCATAGGATTGGCTGATTAGATAATCTCATGAATATGTAGGTGTACAAGTGTACCTAATAAAGTGGTTGGTAAGTGTGTGTGTGTGTGTGTGTGTGTGTATACATTAGGGATGATCAGGAGTACTGGAGTACTCAGGCACTCGGACGTGGCAGCAATGATCGATCATGAAAACAATGATCGATGGTGATCATGCATGATGTGACTCTTCACTTAATTCCTTGACAATTACCTGACAACTAAACACAAACATGTCAAAGAGGGAGCTTATTTTTAATTTTAAGATTGATTATGTTGTTATTTTGAGGGGTACACAGATTATCAGAGATGTCTCATAGCAACCAAACTGATATACGACGCTGGAATTCTATCATTACCATAATCAAAAGAGAGTGTAATGAACCGTTTTTTGAACACTTATCTCTGCAAAACATTTGCTAAGCGTTTTATTATCATTTAATTGAAGAAATTATAAACCTCCCTGCCCAGGGTGCCGAAATGTTTGCATGACGTAACACACACCTGCATCTCTACGAAATGGGAGTTAAAGATTTCCGCACGAGTTTCTGTTAGAAATTTTCAGGATTGGCCCCTAAGTATCAAGTCAGGTCTGCAGTCGCTGTCTCGATCCGGATCCTCGCGAGGGGAGAAATTAATGACACAGACACTAAAGTATGCATCAGAGATTTCTCGTACTTTATTGTTCAGCACAGCATTATATATCTTTGTAAGAACAGGAAAAGCAGTACACTATCTACATTATCCAATGAGATCAGTCATTACCTTATTTGAAAAAGACATACATACAGGTTCTGCATTAATTACGTAATTCAAACAAAAATATTCTAGAACTGAGTGGTATTCAACTTTTGACCTCAGACACTCGGAGGAGTAAAACAGGGAACCCTTTCCACATGATTTCCATTACTGACACACACACTATGAAAATAGGAACTGAGTACTAGCCGTTAAATGTCAGCTTGCTTAAATATATTTACTGAAAGGTTAACTTGAGAGGTCAACTTTTCTCACAGTTTCTAAGTTAGAAGTCCGACATAATGTGTCTTTCCCCACAGGAGCGAACACTTGGACACACACACACACACACAGCATGTGGCAGTGGACTCAACGCATATACAGGGATGGGCGGATCGATCCTAAAGTATTGATACTTCCGATACTGATGTTGTATCAAAAATATCGATCCTCACACAAAATATCGATTCTAATATTTTTTTTAAACAAGGGTCATTATTATTTGACCATGAACATGAACAATACACATAAGCGTCAAAGTGAAATAAAAAGGATTAGGCTATATTAGCAAATACTTGTGACAGATGGGAACTATTTCTTCTTCCGCTCATATTAACATACATGCTGAAAGAAACAACACTCGTTCAAACAAGAGGGAGCAGTGCTTTGCAGAGGTAAAGATAGAAAATCAGAAAAACAGCTTCAATTATTATGAATTTGTGTGATGTTTGATAAAAGTTTATTTAAATTATTTAATTAAGTTGTTAGAACATTGATAAGAACATGTTGTTAATAATAATAAAAAAAACTAAAATTAACTATGGTTTTACTAAAGACATATTGTAGTAACCATGGCTGTTTTCTTTTTTCTTTTTGCAAAAAATCTATTTAATAGAGGTATTGGTTTTGGTATCGGTATCGACGATATTGGACATTAAATTATTGGTATCGGATCAAAAAGAAAATAAGTGGTATTGCCCATCCCTAATATACAGCAGTTGAGTGTTGGAAAGAATAGCCACGGGACACTGTGCGTTTTGATTATTTGATTTCACTAATATATGGATTGAATATTTGATTCGCACATATGGGCGGACCGGAAATGCCCCTTTCTTCTGATTGGTCAACATGCACCGCCGTTTTCCTCAATGCTGTGAGACAGAATAAAAGTTCTCTGCTGTTTAATTGTTCAGATGAATATTAAATTATTTACCGTTTATTCTCCAAAACTCACCACGTTTATTGCAGATGAGCTATCTCTCTCATCAAATAGTCAGACACAGTGCCTACACATAACCGTAAAATGTTCACTGAATGCAGACAGGGTTTCGTCTTCATGCGATTCAGCATTAAGACAATCATTGCCACATGAAGCAGTTGATAAGAGCTATAGTTTGATTGCTTTAAATAAGCATTTTAAATTGACATCAGTGTTTCATGCATTTTTGAAATGAGAAATCAAAGAGTAAAGAAAGAATTGGTTTATTTTCATTTTTACATATTGCAGTGCAATGAACAAAGCAAGATGAGTTTCAGGGAATGTACAGACTTAACGTAGGGTGCAACCAAGACAGATGAGCATTCATGCCAGTGAATTATAACAGCTACAATAGTAAATAACAAATGATAAATAATAATAATAACAAATACATTGGAAGATATTTAATATTTAATATAAGACAATAAATATTTACATGGCAGCGAAGAGTACTAATTTCAAGCTCAGATCATTCCGACATCCATGTTTTTGAATGGGAATATGAGTGGCCTTTACCTACTGGGTCGTAGGCTATAGACTGCTGGTTTGTTTTATTTTTTAAATAACAATGTTTTTTTTTTTTATGACAGAACATGCAAAAGTCAAAATATAGCTGCAAGCAGCAATGATGGGCCCAAGCTCCATGGGTCAATTTCCACTCTGTGGCTTTCGGAAAACAATGCATGATGGACACAGCAACAACTCAACATTAATGTAAACTTGGACCCTAATCATACAGTGAGTAATAGATATATGCCACCATTCCAGTTTGACTGCAACTTTACAAAATTTTCCATCAGCAGTGTCTAAACAATTTAAGCCATTTGGGTAAATGTAAGAGAACTTTTTCAAATTCTGTTGTAAGTGCTACACTTCCTGCTGCCAGTTGGTGGCACTATGACCCACACCGTGACCCACAATAGCCACATCCATGTGATTAGCCCCCAAGAAATAACATACAACTCAATTTTAATCTAAATCACACAATGCACACAGAAGATATGAGACACTTCCTGTTTGCCTATTTTTGCCATTCATTTTGTGAATCACCATGGCAACACCATTCGATATTTAAAAATATGTTCACAATTTAGCATCTTCGATGTCTTGGCATAATGTTGTCTAAATGTGGTGACAGTCTCATGAATCACCATTCAGAGTATCGCTCGATCTATCAATCAATTTTTAATTGAAATTTTAAATTTTTTGCTAACTGATTAATTTAACATTTTTTCTATAATATAATATAATTATTTATTGAAAAAAATATGTAGATCTAAAGATTATATTGCAATGAAGTTATTTACCATTTTTATTTATCCATAAACCGGCATTAAATTAAATTAACAAATGTAATTCATGGCATTAGGTGTTAAGATAGTCTAAGTATATTTTAATATGAGCACATAGGTCATTTAGGCTTGTAATTTTGTTGCAATTCTGTTGTTGCATTTTTTTTCTCTATGCACCGTCAAATAAATGAAGTACATTAACTTTGATTCTGCATTCATTATTCATATTAACTGTTTAAATAGCCTCTAAATTAATGTAGGGCAAATGAGGACATAAATTAGTTTAGAATACTGCATGTTCGCCCATAGAATAATTATTCAAAGCATAAATTACCAACTGGTTACCAACAAACAACTATTTGTCATGGTTCCGGCATTTGTGCCGGCTCATACCATTGTTTGTTTTTCTCTCTCCCTCGTGTCTCACAGGTGGAGCTGGCACGCAATCAGCGTTTCCATGGGAACGGTGATCGATCTCGGGGAGATGCTGATCACAGCAATGATTTACTCGCCCATTACCATCTGCTTCACTCAGATTGCACTCCCTACTTATTCCTTGTATGTCACCTTGTTATTTGCTGTTTATTGTTCACTGTCATGTTAACTGTGCTCACTTGTGTAGTTGGAGCATGCTTGTGTGTCTGTTGGTTGCCTGTCTGTAGAGGTGTGGTTACCTTCCTGTTTGCCGTCACCCTCGCCAGTTCTGTGCCCAGTTCATGTGGAGGAGGATTCCTCAGTCTCTGCCCGCATCTCGGAGACTATATCATCTGGGCTTTGCTTCCCAACACACCAGATTCAACTGACTCTCTTCAGATTGTTCCTGACTTCCTCAAAGCACACACTTATCATATGAACACACCCTTCACTAGCCCATTGCAACTGGCTGGATTTCAGCCTTCTGCAGCCGAAGTCAGGTGCGCCTTATCTTGAGAACACTGAGAACTTTGTTAATAAAACCATTGAACCGTAATCTCTGCTTTTGTGTCCTTTGTTTCCCCCCCCCCCCCCCCATGACACTATTGAACCACGAACTTGCCACAACGTCGGCACCGCTCCAAAGTTACGTTGTGGCAACAAATACAGAAATTTCACTTTTCGGTTGTCACAACATAATCAGTTATATTGCCACAACTAAAGTTTGGTCATCAAATTATGGTGTAGTAAGGAAATGGCCACGTAATTTGGCTAGCCGGAATTACAAAATGGTGGGATTTGCTGCTGCTTTTCTCAAATTTTGCAATGCAATTTGCTGCATTTTTTGGGGTTGTTTTGCAGTGTAAACTCACAAATCATCATTAAATACCTCTGTAATGGTGTTAATTACATTTTAAATACAATTACATGTAAATATTTTAGTGCATAATAACTGAATATGCAGTTAGCAACCAAAAAAAAGAAATAAAAATGCACACAAAAATATCATACATTTAGGTGAAAGCTGTGGGTATTGAAAGACCCTTAATTATTTTTGTATTATCATTTTCTGTCTCAGAGAATGCAATAAAACTTATCTAAGTTTAAAATAGACGTACAATAAATCTGTAAGCTAAAAACACAAATGAGGATTCATTAATTAGGCCTGTTGCGATTATTACATTGTCTGATATTTAAATCTGGTATATGGCCATATACAGCCTTGGCCTGTGCATTTTAAGTCTTGGCCTTCAGTGCGATTCATGCCATTAAGAAAACACAGTTTCACAATGAATAAGACACCGTATGCCCATCATACATTTTGTGGCAGTCAACTAATAATACCAACTGACATTTTAAAAACATGTCCACGCACGAAAGCCAGAACCAAGGAGGTCTAATGCCAAGAAAAAGCTCTCTAAGAATATTTGCGATTGAAATTTTGCTTGCAGTAAATTGTTTCGTCAGGGTACACGGTTACTTTTCAAAACTTGATCCAACACTGAATGCTCAAGCAGCCTAATTTACACTTAGAAAACTCCTGATGTTGCTATAACAATGCAAAAAGCACTTACCAATTTGCTTGAAGTGAAAATCAGCCCTCCTTTCCTGTTTAATTAATCAATCGCAAGATCATGCAGAACATCTCAGGTTTTTAAATCCATAAGGATCTCTTCCTCAACGGCAATACCAGCAGTGATGACAGTCGACTCGTCAGCAAATTACGTACATCACTTAAAGCGTGACTACGTCACTCAAGGTCAGCTAAAAGGCCTGGACTGGGACATATCCTAAACACCACACCCACAAGAACAAATAAATCAATCTGATTGGCTGATGAATCTGACAATCTGACTTTAGATGCCCATTCACTTACACTGTTGAGGGATTCTGTGGAATTCTGAAGGCTTAACGGGGTGGAGCTCAGACTCCCGCGCTGCTTCGGCTAAGGAGCATGGCTTTGGGCATGCGATTTGTGAAACAGTTGTCATACTTTGCTTGTAAGCATCGAGGAATAAATTCTGATTGGATACATTTTTTTGTTTTTTGCTATTCGTTTGTAGATTAATTAGGAGTGGAAAGCAATTGAAAATACATAGGCAAAAAGGTCAATGAGAATGAAAGGATGAAAAAATATTTATTTATTAGGCATGTTACGCCAGCTGAGAAGGCTTTGCTGGCCCTGAGAAATGGCCACTGGCCATATATGAACAAATACAATGAGTTCATATATTTGAGTATTTATGGACACATTTAAATTCCACAAGTGTTTAAAAAACATGCTACATAGGGCTGCACGATTATAGCAAAAATCATAATTGTTTATTATTGCCCTTGATATTGTAATTGCGATTATTAATGTCGATAAAAATATCAAAATACCGTGACATCACAAAGTAAGCAACCGTGCGGGTCTTCAGAGTAGCAGATTTCAATGGTTCAAAGCTCCAGTTTCTTTTAAGCATTAAATATTGTAATAGTGTTTGTTAATGTTAGGCCAAATAAAAATTTTAAATGGATATCTATGGTATAGAATAAATTATATTATTAGTCCACATACAGTAAATAATATGACATATTCAATATTCAAACTTATTAACAGCCGATTTAAATTGACCAAGTTACTTATTGTGTTCAGTAAGCCCTTTAGTGGCGAGACAGGGGACCATTGATCCCGTTAGATCTTCAATGGTGATCTTGTTCATGTAAGATGATCAGTAGATCATTTTTGGCCTCAGTGGTTGCACTTTGGAAATTAAAAACAGTCATTTGCGATCGAAGTTTGTGCGATTCATGAAAATTTTAAATCTAATAATACCAGCTGCATGGCAAATAGGTCTTATTAGAGCAGATGCAATAACAATGACGGTGATTCCTGAAATATGCTATTCATGCCATATTCTTTATTTTGGCTACACCTCCAAAACAAACTTAGAACAGTTAAGCTGAATTACTTTATTGCTATTTTGTACAAATCAAATTCACATTGGCCTAACTATTAACATGACAAAACAAAACTGTTATTAAATTTTTAATAAATTGCACACAGAAATCGAGCAACGCGACAAACTCTCCCATTACAATGACTGCTGTCACTCACTGCAGGTTTACACTGTTTGAGACCTGCATTTCTGCACTCTCGCAGAAGTTCTGCACTCTCGCAAAAGCTCTCATTAAAAACAAAGCTGTCTAATCAGCAATAATAAATCAATTATTTACTCCGCGTCTATGCCTTCACTAGAACAGGAGTGTTTTAGTTTTGTTCTGTTGCTCATTTGCAGTATATTTAACATACGTTCAAAGGGAGTGGTGCAATATGCAATGAATCCCAAATAATTCCAAAGTACGTTTCGCTCTTGTTCTACAGCTTCTTTTCGAGTGTCAGATGATGTTTCTTCAGTGTTAATTTTCGTGTGCCACCGCGAACAGAGGTGGAACATACAGCAAATGGGCATTCAGACGGTTTAAAACTTGCGCATTAGGATCAGTTGTCATTGCTGATGGGAAGGAGGACTATTTAAGTGGCTCTGATTGGCCATTGCAGTTTACTTGCTCAACGGACATGTTAGTGATTGGTTAGAATACTCAACCGCTGCAAAAACACATTGTAAATAGAAAGCATTGACGCAACAGGAGCATATTTCAATTGAACGCTGAAATCGTCGGTTTTCACGATTACATAATTGTGGCAGCCGTAATTGTAATCGCGATTAGTTTTTCGATTAATTGTGCAGCCCCAATGCTACAATGTGTTTTTAGAGCAGATTTGAATGCTGAAATTGAAGGTTATAACCTGATATAAAGAGGTAGGCTGTTCCACAGATTCAGACCGGCGACCCTAAAAGCACGATCACGATCAAGTAAGTCTGGATCTAGGCACGATGAGTAAACCAAGATCGCAAGACCTTAGAGTTCTAGATGGAGCGTATGGATGAAGCAAATCTGTCAAATATTTAGGGGCCAAATTGTTGAGTGCTTTGTAAACATATAAGATTTAAAATCGATTCTATACTTGACTGGAAGCCAATGCAGCATGATTAAAATTGGTGTGACAGACTCATACTTACGAGTCCCAGTGAGAAGTCTGGCAGCTATGTTTTGCACCAACTGTAAACGGGAAAGAGAAGATTGAGAGACACCATATCTATTCTAAGGGGTGTTGATCGTTATGTTTTATTGGAATATATATTTGAGTGTCATCAGCAAATAAATGAAAAGACACTCCATACTTAATGAAAATAGAAGCGAGTGGGAGCATATACAGGGAAAACAATACCGGGCCAAGGTATACTAGAGGATGAGTGATGGCCAATACGAACATTGAACCACCTGTTAGTCAAATAAGAGCGGAACCACTGTAATACTGAACCACGAAGGCCCACTGATATCTCTAGATGGGTTAACAGGACCTCATGGTCAACTAAATCAAATGCAGCACTCAGATCTAGCAAAACTAAAGCCATGTATTTCCCAGAATCGGTCTCCAAAAAGATGTCACTTGAGACTCTTAAAAGAGCAGTTTCTGTACAGTGTAAGCCTTTAAAACCCGATTGAAAAATTTCATGGATAGAATTTACAGTCCAATAAGATTGTAATTGAATCAGTACAGCTTTCTCAAGAATTTTTGAAATAAAAGGTAAATTAGAAACAGGACGAAAATTGGACAAAGATGAGGGATCAAGGTTAGGTTTTTAAAGATATGGTGACACCACAGCATGTTTAAGGCTTTTTGGGAAAGAGCTAGTGGATAAACATATGTTGATAACCAATAATAGGCCGGTACCAACCGTGTCAATAATTTTTTAAGGAAAAAAGAAGGAATAACATCCTGGGGATATATGGTTGGCTTTAGGTGGTCAACAACATCTCTAAATAAGACCAAATCAATAGTCTCGAACTCAGACCAGGTGGAGGAGCATAATGGAACGTCAGGCAAAGTATATACAGAGTTAGACATCAGAGATCTTAATGTTGTAATTTTATCCACAAAGAATTTCCCAAAATTTTCACAAAGAGAAACAGAAGAATCTAAAAATGAATGGACAGGAGGATTTAAAACAGAATTAATGGTAGAAAAGAGAACCTGAGGTCTATGACAATTATTAGTAATAAGTTCAGAGAAGTATTTACTTTTTGCGGTTTTTGCCGCTTTCTGAAACGTACTATATGAGTCTCTCAAAATATCATAAGAAACCTGCAGTCTGTCCTTTTTCCATTTGCGTTCTGCACGTCTACATGCCTGCCTAAGGGAGCGTGTAGTGTCAGTATGCCAGGGCACTGGCACAGGCTTATGATTTTTGTACCTTAGAGGCACAATGGAATTCATAACATCTGCACAGGTGAAATTAAAAAGATTAAGATGGTCATCAGCATCTAAGTTATGCAGAGCAGAGTCCATTTCCAGAGAGTTACATACAGTACTTCCTGATATGTTGCAGCAAACTCTTCACTGGAGAGCTGATTAAGAGTACGAGATAAGCGTGCCATAGATGGATTTCTGAGGATTCGGCCAGTAAGAGGGACAGAGAAAAGTACTGGTCTGTGGTCAGAGAAAGTTTCACTACTGATTTCAATGTCAGAAATTAAAAATCCATGTGTTAAAACCAAGTGTAATGTGTGTGAATGAGAGTGTGTGGGAACAGATACCCATTGAACAAAGTCAAATGACTCAATTATATGTAAAACTTATATGGTTTTGAGGGGCAACATACAGTATGTGAATATTGAAATCGCCCAGTAGCAATATTTTTTCATGCCTGGTAACTAGGTCCCCCATTAGTACAGCAAATTCACTTAGTAAATCCTTGTTTTGCTGAGGTGGAAGATATCTAAGAGCAATGACAATGGGATTTACTAAGACTAATTTTATAAGCTGCACTTCAAAGCTGTGATATAAGCCAGTAGGTAAAGATCTACAGTGAAAGATGTCTTTAAAAACAGTCACCAGACCCCCTCCACGACCAGACAAACGCTGGGAGTTTAAAAAGTTACAGCCATGAAGCACCAGTTCCGAGAATGGATATAACTCGCCTGGCTTAATCCAGGTCTCTGCACATAAAACATAAAAACACATTAAAAATCCAGTGCTTGTGAGGTAAGAAAGTCATTTAGAATAAAAGTTTTGTTTACCAGAGACCGTGCATTAATAAGAGCCATCTTCAACTGCGATGAAACTTTCTCATATTGTGTTTCACAGCACAGTGAATGAAGGTTATGAAGATTCGCTCCTCCATGGCGGGAGCAAGGAAAGATCCAACAAGAAGGTGCAGAAAAGAATCCAGGAATAATAGGGCGCAGCCATCGATATAGGCCATCCTGAGGACGCCGGCCAGCACCACGTCGATGGGCGAGCTGAGATCCACAAGGAATGGAAGAAGGTTGAGTGCCACAGTCCCATAACAGAGCCGATCTGAGTCACACGGCAATGCCCCCACGCTTTCCACGCCTCCTTCGGCGTCTTCAGCGAGACAAATCCACAGGAGGCCAACACAGGTATGCGGGAGGATGAGAGGACAGAGGTGGTAGGCAGAGACGCGGTCCGCAAACATCCCACTTGGGCAGAGCAACGACCACACTGCGAATGTTAAGTAGTGTTAAGCAGTCGTAAACCAATATTGAATTGCAGTTTGAGGTTAAATAAGACATAAATAAAAACATTGCAAAAGCCAGAGGCAGAAACAGGGAGGACCGCAGACGGCATGCCACAGACACCGGCGCCATCATCTTGCGATGTGTTCCGTATAATATATATTGCATATATCCACTGTATATAATTGACATTTTTATATCAGTAAATCATGTATGAGCACTTACTTTCAGCATCCAAGTGTTCAGCATATATTGCCATTTTCAGATTCGTAGCCTACTGTATTAATAGCACTTCAAATTCTAATCACATTTTATTACACAACTTATGTGGATTTTAAGTGAACGTTAGGGATTGTTTGTATAAATGCGGGTTTTGTGTCTCATTCTCAGCACGCAGGGTGAAGATGTGCAGTAACAAATAATAAAGAATATGCAAGTGTGATCAAACTTTTCTACAGAGTTCTAGACTTACACTGAGGGGTCGTTCACATTGAGCGCGTTTATGTGTCTGTCTGTGCTGTTTTATATATGATTTAAATGTAAACGTGCACTAGATAGACGTCTTTGATGGCTTGTTTGTGTTTTTAGACGCTATGTCAAGTTAAAAAGAACTTTGTTAAACTTCTCAAGTTGAGACAGATACGTTTTGCTCTTCGTGGCGCTGCGTCTAATTTTGGTGCAAAAACAAACGCATGCATGTGAAGGGCACGTAGCATGATTTCAAACACTGCGCTGAAATTTCAAATAAAGATTTGGAATATTAGCTAATGGATTAAGGGTAATGGAGACTGACGTCATTGCTCCCGAATACAAGCTGTTATTTCTAAGAGACAGACATTGTTATTTTGCTAGCCATCTTAAACGGATCTTTAACTTTATCTGTCGTTCTATTGATAAACATAGTTAACTGAAGAACGTAGTTACGCATACTTAGAACTATTGTTCATCGATGTTGCCACAACGTCGTAATGATGGACTGGCACCGGTCCAAAGCTACAAATATAGGAAATTCACTTTTCTGGTTGTCACAATGTAATCAAATACATTGCCACAACGAAAGTTTGGTCATCAAATTACGGTGCAGTTAGGTAATGCAAGAAAGCGTATCTAAGGTTAAAATAGATGTACAATAAATCTGTAAACTATAACATACATCTGCAATGTTTAAATTTTCTGATATTTAAATCTGGTATATGGCCATAGACGAACAAATACATTTAGAGTTCATATATTTGTACTATGTACTATATACTATGAGGAGTGGCAACACCAAAGCAAGCGCCCATGCGTAGATTTTATGGATTAAGGTACCAAGCTTCATTGCAACAAGTACTAGTTCATTAATTGGAGTCACAGTTAAATTATAAATATCCATGAATTTGCGATACAACTGCATTTCCACAGGAACCATATAGTAACAATTTTGCTACTGATTTGCCAACATAAAAAAAAAAAAAAATCTCCAGAGTACCAATACATTGTCTATTAAACACATCAACAAATTCTAAATGTTCCTTATCTTGACATAAAACTGGCAATCTGGAATAAACTTCACATTATGCAGGACAATTTTTTTTTTAAGTGTACGCATGGATGGAGAGTGCATGCATATCCAATGTTATTCTGCTAATAAAATCCTGTAGACCTATCAACTTCGTAACAGCTGGAATAAGCCATTTGAAAGGGAACATTAACACAAAGTTAGTTCTAAATAAAAATACACTCTAGGAAGACTGTACTTTGGGTGGCAGTGCTGCAAAACTCATGAATATTAATTATTTTATGCACAATAAGAGATTATTTTAAATCACCTATTTTGATAAATAGTAGTTCTTAATGACCTATTCAATCACTCAAATAGATATTTCACATTATATGGTAATTTAATCTCTATGTCTGCCACTATCAGTTTTGGGATTTTGTGAGTAGATGAACACATATATCAGCAATTGACTCAGTTTAATCAAGAACTTGACTGATTGGTCTTGTGGTTACTTTTTGCGTCTAGTTTTTAGAGGTTCTGGTTTCTAATTCACCCAGATATGTTATATACGAATGTGATATATACATTATATATAAAGTGTTATATATAGTGTTATATACTGGCCATATACAAATAAATACAATTAGAGTTAATATATTTGAGCATTTATGTACACATTTAAATTTCACAAGTGTTTAAAAAAACACGATACATATATGAAAATTGTCATTTTTGTCATATTGTCATATTCTGTATATTGCATATATCTACTGTATATAATTGACATTTTTATATCAGTAAATCACGTATGAGCACTTACTTTCAGCATACAAGTGTTCAGCATATATTGCCATTTTCAGATTCGTAACCTTGGGGAGCACAGGGCACAAACTAACGTGGGGTTAGTTGTCACACACGTGGTTTAAATGTTTCCACACATGCTGATGAGACAGAACTTCATTTGTTTACTTGTTGCCATGTCAACGCTGTGTAGATTAAAAAAAATTGTGGAAAAATTCAAAAAACTTTGGAAGATATCGCCAAAAGTTCATTTTAAAGTAGCAAAAGTAAACTTTTTTACTTTTTTACTGTTTATTTAAAATGAGGCAAACTTGGTATCATTTTAATCTCCAATCTTTTAGCTAGCATCTTACATAGTCTTTTAATTCTCAGATAGCCATCAGAAGTGACCAGCCAGGTTTAAATCCCAGTTGCGCCGACGGTGCATGTTGTAACACTGCGTTACAATGTGCCCCAGTTCCGAAAAAAAACTATATACAATTCCATGCAGTCAGATATGTAATTTAAATAATTCCTCTTAATGCGTGTGTGTGTGTTTTGTCATCAATCCATGCATTATTTCGGTCAGTGCTGTGGCTTTGTTGAGTATTTATTGTCAAGTGTCAAAATTATTGTAAAGTTAATAAATGGCTTTTATTGACATGAAAATTTAGTTTATCTTCTAGGTTTTTTAATTAGATCAGATACAGTTGTTAGAGGGGGGTTTAAGCGGTTATATGGTCTTGTTACAATGTGCCCCTCTCCTGTTACAACATGCCCTGCCTATGGGGGACGTTGTAACATTTCACTTTCTTTTTTTCGAGGTAGATTGCGAAAAAATTACACACTGTATTTATGAAACAAGTCCACATATGTGTAATAGACACGTGTAAAATGTATGTGAAAAAAGAATAATATATCGAACCCCAAGCACATTTACACAAACGTAAGAAAACCAAAAAGTGTTAGTTTGTGCCCTGTCCTCTCCTACTGTATTAATAACACTTCAAATTCTAATCATATTTTATTACACAACTAATGGGGATTTTAAGTGAATGTTAGGGATTCTTTGTATAAATGCGGGGTTTTGTGTCTCTTCTCAGCACGCAGGGTGAAGATTAAATGCGAGCTGTGATGTATGTGTTCTGTCTGCGGTGCAGATACACCGTTAATATGTAAATTATACAAACAGCTGCTGTATATTTGGAAATGTTGTGACTGCTTCAGACTTTGAAAATTTGTTTTACCGCAGTCAAACATAAAAGAGAGGGATGGGAGTCCTATAATAACAACAAATTTGATAACTTCATCTCTATGTGTGCTATTGTCGGTCATGAAATATTTATTATATGTCAGTGGAGAAGTACATAAATCAGCGCTGGTAAAAAGAGTCCGACTGAGTGGTCTGGTGGTAATTAATTCGCCCATTGCATAAGAGGCTAAAAGTTCTAATCCGTCCATATAAAACTATATGTTTTAATTAACAAAGATTGCATCCGCACCTCAGTGGATGTATATATTGAGTGGGGACAAATTTGTTTGCATTTTTCTATGGGATTCGACTGGAAAAGAGCTCAAACTCATGAACTCAGTCCCCGCCCATTCTTGACTGAGAAGTCTTGTGTTGGGAATCATTCAACAATGGAGCTTGGATGCCCTCTATTGGACATTTCTTATAATTGCCACTCAGCACTGAGTTAGAAATATGACTTTGGTTTTCTAGTATTTTTACATTTCAGTTGATATTTTTATTATATTTTATTTATATACAAATTAAGAAATATGTTTATTAACAATAAACTTGAAAATCCAAGCATGCCAAATACCTCAAAACATTTGAATATGCACAAAAAAGGAATGATGACATTTAACGTGTTGCCATGGCAACAGTATTTAAGATATCAAGAATCCCTTCAGAATTTTAAATCTGCACTGTCTCGACATTATTCTAAAAATTTTTGAAGTAATTCAGGTTAACATAATAAGGATATTTCAAAGTCTGTTAAAAGGGACACACTTCCTTTCAGCGCTACGACTGTGACCCACAATAGCCACATCAATGTGATCAGCCTGCAAGGACAAACATTTGGCTCAATTTTTATGTAAATCACACCATGCACGCAGAAGATATGAGTCATTTTCTTATTCCAATTTTTTGACGTTATTTTATCGCGTCGCCATGGCAACACCGTTTGATATATCAAAAATCTTTTTGCAATTTAGCATCGTCAATGTCTTGGCATGATGTCGCCCACATTTGGTACCTGTAACATGAAATCCCTGGGAAGAGTATTTCGAATTCCAGAGCATGCATTTTCCAAACAATCCAGAATGGCCAACTTCCTTTTGGGCAGAGCTTATGACTGTCAGCGCGACAGTTGTCCAGCTTGATGAGATCTATATGTGTACAAAGTCTGGTGACTGTAGCTCAAAAGGGATGTGCTACAGAGCCCCCCGGACATGCCCATGTTCTAGGTGGTGCCACAGAGCCCCCCCTGCACCCACCCCTGCAAATTTGCCAAGCCCTAATGGCCAATGACTCTGTTGTGTGTGCAAACTTTCAAGAGTTTTCACGCATGTTATGTACCCCCAAAGTGCTGAAAACCTTGAAAAGAAGAATAATAAGAAATAATATAGCTGCGAGCAGCAATGATGGGCCCAAGCACCATGGGTCTATTTCCACCCGTTGGCTTTCGGAAAACAATGCAAGGTGGACACATGCATTTGGCATTTGACATTATTCTAGACAATTTTGAAGCAACTTGGGTAAATAAAGAGAACTATTTTAAAGTCAATTTTAAGAGCCACGCTTCCTGCTGCCCGGTGGTGGCGCTATGTCCGTAACACAAAATAGTCAAATCCTAAATGTGGTGACAGTCTCATGAATCCCCTAGGAGTATTTAAAAGTTCAGAGAATGCAATATTCAAAAAATCCAAAATGGATGACTTCCTGTTGGGCGGAGCTAATAATTATAATTATGAAAGTTGTCCAGCTTGATGAGAACTATATATGTACTAATTTTGGTGACTGTAGGTGAAAATGGGGGTGCTACAGAGGCCGTCTTACACGCCAATTTTAAACCTGTTAACTGTCACTGGCCAACAGGTGGGCCATTTGAATGTGGTTATAAAACAAATGCTTTGTTTTATATCAAAAACTCCATCCATGTTCACAAACTTGGTATCAAATTAAAGCTTAAAAACGTCATGGTTACTGGTGTAACCTCCGTTCCCTGATGGAGGGAACGAGACGTTGGTGTCGATGTAGTGACACTAGGGGTCACTCTTGGGAGCCCGAGACACCTCTGGTCTTTGATAAAAGGCCAATGAAAATTGGCGAGTGGTATTTGCATGCCACTCCCCCGAACATACGGGTATAAAAGGAGCTGGTATGCAACCACTCATTCAGGTTTTACGCTGAGGAGCCGATATAAGGTCCGGCCATTTCAGCGGGTAGTTCAGCGTTGTGGCAGGAGGGACCAACGTCTCGTTCCCTCCATCAGGGAACGGAGGTTACACCAGTAACCATGACGTTCCCTATCTGTCACTCACTCGACGTTGGTGTCGATGTAGTGACACTAGGGGTCCCTATACAAAACGCCACAAGGCTGAACTGTGTTACGTGAACTGGTGTGTGGTGGGCAGACTTGCTGTGTGCCTCATAGCCAGCACACCAGGTCGACACGTAACCTCCCCCGACACAGTTATGAGTGTCGAACGGCCCTTTTTGGGGACAAGTCGACTACCCAGAGATAGAGACAGGCTTAACCCAGTCATGGCCTCTTTCCCCTTCTCTTTTTCCACTCCCTAAAAAAGAAGGGGGATTATCCGACTGGGCCGCTAGGTCTAGTCGGGGGGTGTCCCTCCCAAGGGGAGGACACCGCGGAGACCACACCTCGCCCCAAGAGAGGGGGGGATATTTAAGTGGAAGAATACATCACATGGTCTTTCCAACCATGTGGAGAGCCTTCAAGGTAGATCCTACCCAATGGGGGAGGAGTTACTACAACATGGAGACTGAGGGGCTCTGCCCAAGGAAGACGCAGTTTGCCAGTAGGGAAACGAACTAGCGGAAGATATAGATCGCATGGGGTTAGCCTTACAGGGAACCGCCACATGCGGAGCACCTACCCCAGAACCGGGCTCTTAGTTAGCGCGTGTACTGGGCCGGCAGCGAGTCTCTCCGAAAACTCGACTGCCACAGGGCTCGGAGGAAGTCAACCAGGGAACAACCTTTGTGAACACTACTGGGAATTAACAGCGCACGTCTTCAGCTCAAAAGGAGGTGGAAGGCGCTATGTGCAAGCGATACACCCGGCCGGCTATCCCGGGCTTATCCGCTTGTGTTGCGTGCCACTACCTGGGACGAAACCGGTTCCACCCGGAGGTTGTAGAACCTTGCAAAGGTGTTGGGTGTTGCCCAGCCCGCTGCTCTGCAATGTCTGTTAGAGAGGCACCTCTGGCCAGGGCCCAAGAAGCCGCTACACCACGAGTAGAATGGGCTCGTAGCCCTACCGGGGGCGGCATGTTTTGGGCGAGACATGCCATAGTTATGGCGTCAATGAGCCAGTGGGCGATCCTCTGCTTGGAGACAGCGCTTCCTTTCCGCTGTGCACCGAAGCAGACAAAGAGCTGCTCAGAGAGTCTAAAGCTCTGCGTGCGATCCAAATAGATGCGCAAAGCGCGCACCGGACACAGCAACGCCAGGGCTGGGTCTGCCTCCTCCTGGGGCAGCGCTTGCAGGTTCACCACCTGGTCTCTAAAAGGAGTGGTGGGAACCTTGGGCACATAGCCCGGTCGGGGGTCTCAGGATCACGTGAGAATAGCCCGGACCGAACTCCAGGCACGTTTCGCTGACAGAGAACGCTTGCAGGTCACCTACCCTCTTGATGGAAGTGAGCGCAGTCAGGAGGGCAGTCTTCAAGGAGAGTGCCTTAAGCCCGGCTGACTGCAAAACTCAAAGGGGGCTCTCTGTAGACCCTGAAAACTACAGAGGTCCGATGAGGGAACAAGGCATGGCCTGGAGGGATTCAGCCTCCTGGCGCCTCTTAGGAACCTGATGATCAGATCATGCTTCCCTAAGGACTCACCGTCGACTGCGTCATGGTGTGCTGCTATGGCAGCAACGTACACCTTCAAGGTGGAAGGGGACAGCCTCCCTTCCAACCTCTCTTGCAGGAAGGAAAGCACTGATCTGACTGCGCACCTCTGGGGGTCTTCCTGATGGGAAGAACACCACTTAGCGAACAGACACCACTTAAAGGCATACAGGCGCCTCGTAGAGGGAGCCCTAGCCTGAGTGAATGTGTCTACCAACGCAGGTGGGAGACAGCTTAGGTCTTCCGCGTCCCGTCCAGGGGCCAGACATGGAGATTCCAGAGGTCTGGGCGCGGGTGCCGGATGGTGCCCCTTCCCTGAGAAAGAAGGGCCTTTCTCAGGGGAATTTGCCCGGGGGAGCTGTCACGAGGAGCGTGAGGTCCGAGCACCACGTCTGGGCGGGCCAGTAGGGTGCTTACCAGGATGACCTTCTCCTCGTCCTCCCTGACCTTGCACAGGGTCTGTGCGAGCAGGCTCACTGGGGAAAACGCATATTTGCGAATGCCAGGGGACCAGCTGTGTGCCAGCGCGTCTATGCCGAGGAAGGCCTCGGTGAGGGCGTACCAGAGCGGGCAGTGGGAGGATTCTTGGGAGGCGAACAGGTGCACCTGTGCCTGACTGAATCGGCTCCAAATCAGCTGGACCACCTGAAGGTGGAGTCTCCACTCTCCCTTGAGGGTAACCTGTTGTTAGGGCGCGTCCGCCGAAGTGTTGAGGTTGCCCGGGATGTGAGTGGCTTGCAGCGACTTGGTGCTGCTAACTCCGTTGGAGGAGACGGCGGGCGAGTTATGACATACAGCGGGAGCGCAGACCGCCTTGGCGGTTGACATATGCTACCGCTGCCGTGCTGTCTGTCCGAACTAGCACGTGCTTGCCCTGGATCAACGGCCGGAACCTCCGCAGGGCGAGCAGAATTGCCAGTAACTCGAGGCAGTTGATGTGCCAACGCAGCTGCGGACCCGTCTAGAGGCCGGCAGCTGCGTGCCCGTTGCCAACAGCGCCCCAGCCCATTTTGGAGGCGTCTGTCGTGACCACGACGCACCTGGAGACCAGTTCTAGCGGAACACCTGCTCGTGGAAACGAGAGGTCGGTCCAAGGGCTGAAAAGACGGTGACAGACCCACGTAATGGCCACGCGGTGTGTCCCGTGGCGCCATGCCCGTCTCGGGACTCGAGTCTGGAGCCAGTGCTGAAGCGGCCTCATATGCATCAACCCGAGCGGGGTGGCCACCGCCGAGGACGCCATATGCCCCAGGAGCCTCTGAAAATGTTTCAGTGGAACCGCTGTTTTCTGTTTGAACGCCTTCAAACAGGCCAGCACCGACTGGGTGCGCTCGTTCGTAAGGTGCGCCGTCAAGGAGACTGAGTCCAACTCCAAACCGAGAAAAGAGATGCTCTGAACCGGGAGGAGCTTGCTCTTTTCCCAGCTGACCCGAAGCCCTAGTCGGCTGAGGTGTGAGAGCACCAGGTCCCTGTGTGCGCATAACCCGTCTCGAGAGTGAGCTAGGATTAGCCAGTCGTCGAGATAGTTGAGAATGCGAATGCCCACCTCCCTTAACGGGGCAAGGGCAGCCTCTACGATCTTCGTAAAGACGCGAGGAGACAGGGACAGGCCGAAAGGGAGGACTTGTACCGATACGCCTGACCCTCGAACGCAAACCGCAGGAAGGGTCTGTGTCGAGGAAGGATCGAGACGTGAAAGTACGCATCCTTCGGGTCTACCGCTGCGAACCAATCTTGATGCCGGACGCTCGCTAGAATGCGTCTTTGCGTCAGCATCTTGAACGGGAGTCTGTGTAAGGCCCGGTTCAGTACTCGCAGGTCCAAGATTGGCCGCAACCCACCGCCTTTTTCCGGTACAATGAAGTAGGGGCTGTAAAACCCCCTCTTCATCTCGGCTGGAGGGACAGGTTCTATCGCGTCCTTCCGTAGGAGGGTAGCGATCTCCGCGCAAGGTAGCAGCGTTTCCATCTTTCACCAAGGTGAAGTGGACACCGCTGGACCTGGGCGGATGCCCAGCGAAGTGAATCGTGCAGCCGAGTCGGACGGTCCGGACCAGCCCTCGCGACGGACTGGAAAGCGCAAGCCATGCACCCGAGTTCCGCGCAAGGGGGACCAAAGGGACAACGTCATCGGATGTACCGGCGGGTGGGGCCTCGCGGCGGGGCGGAGCTTGAGGTGCCACACCACATCGTGGCCGTGCTGAGTCCGAGGACATCGAAGCACTTACCTGGCTCCTTGTGACCACCCCCGGAACAGCCTGGGACGGGGGAGGAAGAGGCCTGTCCTCATGACCCGTGGAGACTGTCACATCGGGGGCGGATTTGTTCCACAGCTGGGCGCTCAGGGCGGGAGACCGCCGCTGGAGCGCCAACCTGCCAAATGGAGTGGTGGACGGTGGTCGTGATGCCAGCCGTACACACCGAATATGTGACCCAGGGAACAAGGAAACCACTCTTGCGGAGCTCTTGAGTACTGCAGCCACTTGGGCATGCAGCGCAATTAAATGCAAAAGGTAACAAAAAGATCTGCTTACCAGCTCCAGAGCAGCGGGTTTCGTTGTCCCTGGGTCGCCCGTCTCAGGGGCGCTTCGAAGACCTCCGTGGGTTCTTCGGTGCCGGCTGTGAGACGGGTGGCGTCGGCTTCCTGCGGTGGGCTCCACGCCGGGGCCGGGCCGGAGGGGCGGGCTGCGGCGGAGCCGGTGCAGTCACCGCAGGGGGACGCCCTCGGCGATGAGTAGATGGGGGGATCTTGAGCCACGCCGGGGCAGGACAAGCCGGCTAGCATCCATCTACTGCTCTACCATCGAGAACTGCTGGGCAAAGTCCTCGACAGTGTCGCCGAATAGGCCCGCCTGGAAAATGGGGGCAGCAAGGAATCGTGTCCTGTCGGCCTCACCCATCTCGACCAGGTTGAGCCAAAGGTGGCGCTCCTGGACCACTAGTGTGGCCATCGTCCGCCCGGGAGACCGCGCCGTGACCTCCGTCGCTCGGAGAGCGAGGTCGGTCGCCGAGCGCAGTTCCTGCATCAATCCCGGGGCGGAACTACCCTCGTGCAGTTCCTTTAGCGCCTTGGCGGACTTGCAGGAGAGCCATGGCGTGCAGGGCGGAGGCGGCTTGTCCAGCAGCGCCGTAGGCTTTGACCGTCAGAGACGACGTAAACCTACAGGCCTTGGACGGGGGCTTTGGGCACCCACGCCAGGTGGCGGCGCTCTGCGGGCATAGGTGCACCGCGAGCGCCTTTATCCACCGGGGGATTGCCGAATAACCCTTGGCCGCCCCACCATCGAGGGTAGTGAGAGCGGGGAAGCTGAAAAGATCGGGACCGGGCAGTAAAAGGTGCCTCCCGCGATCTTGTCAGCTCTTCATGCACTTCCGGGAAGAAAGGAACGGGGCGGGGCGTGGCTTTAAGCGGCGCCGCGAGCCCAGGAACCAATCACAGAGCCGCGAGGGTTCAGGGAAGAGCGGTGAAATCCACTCTAACCGACGCTCGCGGCTGTCCGGGAAAGCATGTCGTCACCTCCGCGTCAGCCTGTGACTGGGCGATCGACCCCGAAGGGAGGAGCCCAGCCGAGGCTTCCGACTGGACGAGCCCGCTCTCCGATGCTGCGCTCGAGAGCTCATCACTTTCGCGGGCTCCGAATAAGAGGTCGAACTCGCCGTGAGACGAGCCGGCGGACTCACCCGGAAGCCCGATCGGGGCAGACGAGCGTGCTGGGGAATGGGAGTTCCGCGGGGGGATACCCGGCGGAGGCGGTCCCATTGGGGTCCCCAAATCGCCCCCAGTGCTAGCCGCGCTGGCCTCAAACCCGTGGGTAAAAGGACCGAGGCGGGAGCCTCTGGGGTGGCTTGCTTCCTTACGAAGGCGAGCCGCGACCGCAACGTTGCCATGGACACATTCTCGCAATGAGAATGTGACCATCCACGAACGCTGTCTCCGCGTGAGCAGTGCCCAGACACGAAAGACAGTGATCGTGACCGTTAGAAGGCGAGAGATAACGAGCACAACCAGGAATAACACACAATCGGAAAAGCATCTTTAAAAAGACGCGTCTTTAAAAAGACGTTCCATGTGTGCGCTCTTTTAGAGAAATATATACACTTTTAGAGGGGAAAAATGCTCTTTCAGAAAATATACTCTCTAGTTTTTCTGCCGAAGCGCCCAGGGGCGTTCTCTGCAGTGCACCAGTGCAGAGGAGGGAGAAGCCGCTGAAATGCGCCGTCAGATCCAGCAGGTGAATGAACAGTAGTATTCAGCTCAATGAGCATGACCGTTCGGCTCCGAAGAGAAAATCTGAATGAGTGGTTGCATACCAGCTCCTTTTATACCCGTATGTTCGGGGGAGTGGCATGCAAATACCACTCGCCAATTTTCATTGGCCTTTTATCAAAGACCAGAGGTGTCTCGGGCTCCCAAGAGTGACCCCTAGTGTCACTACATCGACACCAACGTCGAGTGAGTGACAGATAGGGAACTCAACTTTCATCTTCTAAAGTCTATTTTGCAATTAGAACATTACAGTGAAAACATTTAAAAAATTTAAAAGTGCATTTTTAAAACATGCGACATGTGAGCGACAGTACTTATGTTTCATGTTCTCTGCTTATGAGCCAATCCAATGATTGAAGAAAAAACCGCATGCATTTCATTGTGAGGGTCCACTGATGAAAATGCAACAACCACATCAGATTGGTTAAGTAACATTATTACCTTCTAGTTTAAATTCTGTTAATGTCCACTAACATTATGCCAATTGTTTTTAATGAAAGTGTATTATACAGGATAAACTTTTATGTATGTAAATATGTTTGATGCTATTTGTTAAAATACTTTTATACATAATATAAATGTGAATCTATCTATCTATCTATTAGGGGTGTAACGGTTCTCAGTAAAAAAACAAACCGCACAGTTCACCACCCACGGTTTGGTAAGCATTTGCTCCGTGGTTCATCTCTAGTTTAATAACGCATCTGGATCATACACTTTGGCAAAGAAAATAAAGCGCCAAATAGACATGCGCAGTTGTAACCTCCGCAAATGCACCTGTATGGTTCTGTAGATGGACACACTTTGCCTGTGTTTCACGTGGGTTAACTTTCTACAGGGAGAAGTTGTCCTATTAACTGTAAGTTTGTTAAATTAGTTGATGATTCACAGTTCTGCACGCATTAGTGTGAAGTTGAAAATGGCAAGCTGAGAAAACAAGCCGCAAGATAGAAGCCCCTGCGTCATTCAAGTCTTCTGTCTGGGATCTTTTTCATTTTACGGTCAATCAAAACAGCGATGGTCAAAAAAACCTTTACCAAACAGGCACTGTTTGCAGACATTGCTTGACGCAAGTGACGTATACTGGTAATTCATCAATGTTTGATTATTTATTTACGCTGACATCACCTGGGAATATATAGCGCATGGTGCGCACAGAGCTGCAGTTGAGCCCAAAACTGCACACAGACACAATCCCTTCTGTCTTTAAACAGGCACTCGCTAATAGTTTGGACAGACATGAAACAAAAACTAAAGTGCTCGGGGTGTTCATTGCCAAAGTTATGTTGCCCTTACTCTGTTGATGAAGATGTGGAATTTCCAAGTATGATTAACCCTCTGAGGTCTGAGGGTGTTTTGGGCCCTGGAGAAGTTTTGACATGCCTTGAAATTTGTGCTTTTTTTCAGTTGCTTAAAAAAATATTAATGGCTAAAGTCTAATAACACTGTATTCAGCACAAACTGGGCTACAATAATATGTGAACAACATGTATGTACATGTTTGTATTATTGAGAAAATAACGTTCATGCGTGGTTTTTGAAAAAACATTAAAATAAATTAAGTCACTGAAATAAGGCCATATAATACAGGTGCATCTCAATAAATTAGAATGTCGTGGAAAAGTTCATTTATTTCAGTAATTCAACTCAAATTGTGAAACTCGTGTATTAAATAAATTCAGTGCACACAGACTGAAGTAGTTTAAGTCTTTGGTTCTTTTAATTGTGATGATTTTGGCTCACATTTAACAAAAACCCACCAATTCACTATCTCAAAAAATTAGAATATGGTGACATGCCAATCAGCTAATCAACTCAAAACACCTGCAAAGGTTTCCTGAGCCTTCAAAATGGTCTCTCAGTTTGGTTCACTAGGCTACACAATCATGGGGAAGACTGCTGATCTGACAGTTGTCCAGAAGACAATCATTGATACCCTTCACAAGGAGGGTAAGCCACAAACATTCATTGCCAAAGAAGCTGGCTGTTCACAGAGTGCTGTATTCAAGCATGTAAACAGAAAGTTGAGTGGAAGGAAAAAGTGTGGAAGAAAAAGATGCACAACCAACCGAGAGAACCGCAGCCTTATGAGGATTGTCAAGCAAAATCGATTCAAGAATTTGGGTGAACTTCACAAGGAATGGACTGAGGCTGGGGTCAAGGCATCAAGAGCCACCACACACAGATATGTCAAGGAATTTGGCTACAGTTGTCGTATTCCTCTTGTTAAGCCACTCTTGAACCACAGACAGCATCAGAGGTGTCTTACCTGGGCTAAGGAGAAGAAAAACTGGACTGTTGCCCAGTGGTCCAAAGTCCTCTTTTCAGATGAGAGAAAGTTTTCTATTTCATTTGGAAACCAAGGTCCTAGAGTCTGGAGGAAGGGTGGAGAAGCTCATAGCCCAAGTTGCTTGAAGTCCAGCGTTAAGTTTCCACAGTCTGTGATGATTTGGGGTGCAATGTCATCTGCTGGTGTTGGTCCATTGTGTTTTTTGAAAACCAAAGTCACTGCACCCGTTTACCAAGAAATTTTGGAGCACTTCATGCTTCCTTCTGCTGACCAGCTTTTTAAAGATGCTGATTTCATTTTCCAGCAGGATTTGGCACCTGCCCACACTGCCAAAAGCACCAAAAGTTGGTTAAATGACCATGGTGTTGGTGTGCTTGACTGGCCAGCAAACTCACCAGAC
The DNA here is from genome assembly GCF_019703515.2 of Myxocyprinus asiaticus. Taxonomy (NCBI): domain Eukaryota; kingdom Metazoa; phylum Chordata; class Actinopteri; order Cypriniformes; family Catostomidae; genus Myxocyprinus; species Myxocyprinus asiaticus. The sequence goes on along the minus strand of NC_059362.1, from coordinate 6,298,454 downwards.
CTGAACCCCATAGAGAATCTATGGGGTATTGTCAAGAGGAAAATGAGAAACAAGAGACCAAAAAATGCAGATGAGCTGAAGGCCACTGTCAAAGAAACCTGGGCTTCCATACCACCTCAGCAGTGCCACAAACTGATCACCTCCATGCCACGCCGAATTGAGGCAGTAATTAAAGCAAAAGGAGCCCCTACCAAGTATTGAGTACATATACAGTAAATGAACATACTTTCCAGAAGGCCAACAATTCACTAAAAATGTTTTTTTTATTGGTCTTATGATGTATTCTAATTTTTGAGATAGTAAATTGGTGGGTTTTTGCTAAATGTGAGCCAAAATCATCACAATTAAAAGAACCAAAGACTTAAACTACTTCAGTCTGTGTGCATTGAATTTATTTAATACACAAGTTTTACAATTTGAGTTGAATTACTGAAATAAATGAACTTTTCCACGACATTCTAATTTATTGAGATGCACCTGTACATACTAAACATTTGTCCACAAGACTTTTGAGAACTGGATCTTGTAGCCTAGAATTTTTGCTACAAAAATGATGTGAAAACCATCCTGATCACTCATTCTTACAAAACAATATAGTCATTTAACTTTTGTAAGACATTTTTAGTGTTAAAAAGGCCATATGCGAGGAGGCGTGGATGATCATGAATATTGATGTGAATCACACCTGAGGAGAAAAAGACCCCTCCCCTGAGAGAGAATGAATGTGAGGAGATTTAATGATTGAATGTATTGTTTGTAGCTTATTCACAAAATCAAGTTTAAGTTAAAAGAAGTAATCTGACTATACATTTTCTTTACATAAAGACTTTACTTACAAACTTTAGACCTACACTACTGTTTAAAAGGTTTTAGATCTGTAAGATTTTTTAATGTTTTTAAAAGAAGTCTTTTCTGCTCACTAAGGCTGCATTTATTTGATCCAAAATACAGCAAAAACAGTGATATTGTGAAATATTTTTACAATTTAAAATAATTGCTTTCTATTTGAATAAATTGTAAAATGCAGTTTATTCCTGTGATCAAAGCTGAATTTTCAGCATCATTACTGCAGTCTTCAGTGTCACCTGATCCTTCAGAAATCATTCTAATATGTTGATTTTCTAATATGTGCATATTTACAGCACATTTTACACATTTACACCTGAACAGATATTTGCAAGCACAAGCTTCGTTGATGATAATGAGGCAGCATAAACACTAGTTAAAATATAATCTAAATATTTATATTATTTTTATATCATATTACATATCATATTTATATCATACAGCATACAATTTAAATACCTGCTTTAGCCGAAATAACATTTAAATGTAACTAAAATTAGCCTATTAGGACATATTTAAAATTTCAATACTCTGAATCCTGGCTGGCAAGTCTGGAAATAGTCCAACTAGTAAAATATGTATGTTTATATAAAACTAATATGTAAATAAAACTAAATGACTTACTCATCCAAAATTGTATCCTCGGCTGGATCAAGTCGCTCTTCAAACGTTCATCGTCGGATTTCCGCTCTTCTTCTGAGGAAAATGTGAACTCTTCGTCACTATCCAGGTGCTTCCTCACCTGTGTAGCATGCCAAACGTGCAGAAAAGTGAATGAACTTGATGTTAAGGCATTGTTGGGGGCGTTTACCATTTGCATTGATCGCCTCAGCACATTACCGTATGAATAGCGCGCTTTGCTGGTGGGTGTGATCACATTAGGGATAATTAGATGAGCCAGGAGAAACTGTACATCACTTTGTTTCATACAGATTACATTACTGGAGAATATTTGTTTTAAATTTGAATTATTTTAGACATTTTAAGCTTTCTTTAGACATATGTTTCATGTTTGTGTGATAAATATTCACAGAGTTTCAGTTCATCTTTGTGACGTGGTTCAGAAAGATGCTCGCGGAGACAGAGAACGGCTGAAAGCGCACCCTGTTTATTTTCTTTATTTTACAAAAGCACAAGGTTTTGTTGTTATTGTGAGTGTACACAAATAAAAGTAGACCCTTTAAAGTCTCTAATGATGTCTTACACTTATCTGTAAGAGGGTTAAAACACTCATGTTGCATTATGACATCTCTTCTAGCATACATTTTTACAGCAAGTTTATTAAATCTATAGTGATGTACAACTTCTGAATATATGTTGAGTTGAATATGAAATGCACATTATGTTGATGCATAAATGCAGGTATTAAGTTAAATGTTGAGTTAGTAATTAGAGCATTTTTTGTTAGTTAAGGACACTAATGAAAATTAACCATGGTTTTATTAAGTAATACTGTAGTTGCCATGACTGAAGTAACAATGACTGCTGTCACTATTGTTTTCTTGGCACAAATCATAGTTTTGATACAATTAACCATTGTTTTACAATAGTAACTTTAATTTCCATATAGTAACCTTGATTTTACTATAGTATTGTAACCATGACAGTAACTATGTTAATTTTGTGGTTACTATGATTTTAATACAAATACCATTTACTGTTGTAAAACCATAGTGATTTGAAGTGAGGGCAAATCTCTTGGAAGTGTCTGTTACCAAAATATATTTATTTTGGGTTTGGCAGTAATATTTATTTTTCTGAACATAACAAATACCGAACCGTACCGAAACAGTGACCCTAAAACCGTGAAACAAACAGAACCGTGAGAAATTTGAAGCATTACACCTCTACTATCTATCTGTCTATCTATCTATCTATCTATGTTGTGGCAAGCAGGCCATGGCCGAGCAATGTCAGAGGAGAGCGAGGCCGGAGAGATAAATGGTAAACGATTTCCACATGTTTGCACACCGGTCTCACCTTCCAGGGAGGAGCGGCGGGAGTATTTAAGGAGAGAAGACAGCAGAAGATGGGGAGAGACAGACGCATGGAGCTGTGTGTGACTGTGCCACAGTGACTCCTGAAAAGCAAGGCTGTTGAGTGTTGTTGAATGTGTTTGTTTATTGTGCAGAAAACCACATTTATGTTTTGATGTACACTGAAAAGTGTGGCATTAAAGTCTTATGTGGATTGTTCACCTAGCTCCCGCTCCCTCCACAGGACAGGCAGAGGTCTGCCATATATATATCTCACACACAACCACAGTATATATATATATATATATATATATATTCATTTTTAATTGTTAATTTTTTATTTTATTGCTAACTGATTCATTTTAAATTTTTGCTATAATTTAACATAATTATTTATTGAAAAAATATGTAGATCTGAAGATTATATTGTAATGAAGTCATTTACCATTTTTATATATTCCTAAAATTGCTTTAAATTAACAAATGTAATTCAATGCATTAGGTGTTAAGTTGGTCTAGGTAGAGTTTAATGAGCACAGAAGTAATTTAGCCTTGTAATTTTGTTGCAATTATGTGGCAATAGGTCTCAGTTTCTTTTATTGTTGCATTTTTTTCTCTGTTCTCTTTCAAAATAAATGAAGTACATTAACTTTTAGTCTGCATTCTTTATTCATACGCAACTGTTTAAATAGCCTTTTGTGGTGAGCAGGGCGGAGCCAAGCGGCATCTGGGCAGAGCAATGCCGGGAAGATAAGTGGCGAATGCCACACTGGCCTCGCGTTCCAGCGAGGGGAGGCGGGAGTATTTAAGGAGAAGAGACAACGCCAGTAGTGAGAAGGTGGGAAGATCGGATCATTTTACTGACTTGGATCTTTGAGTCTCGTTCAGCAAAATGAACAAATCTTTATTCAAGTCATTTCGTTCATTTGAGCAGAATTAAATTAAAATGTTACATTTTCAATAGCCAAATCCCCCCAACACGTCTACTTATGCAAACTTTAATTATAGTCCCAAAGAGGAAAAAATTATAATGCAGCCAAGGACAAATCATGAGAAACAGAAAGACTAGTTCACCTCTGGAATCTGTATATGGCTGTCACGTGACAAAAGAACGAACGACTTGGACCAGAAGACTGGAGAGGTGAACTAATAATTTCTGTTTCCTGTCTGAGCAATGCATAGCATATATGGTTGTCACGTGACAAAAGAACGAATGACTGGAACCAAAAGAGTTGAAAGGTGAACTAATCATTTCTGTTTCCTGTACAGCGCCTATGCGGTTTTCACGTAACAAACGAATGGAGGTTGCAGCACAAAATGAACGAATCACTCTGAGACTACTCGTTCTTCTGAGTCACATAAAAGATTCAAATCGTTCATGAACGACCCATCACTAAGCGCCAGACGGGAGAGAGATGTATGAAGCATGTCTGCGTGTCTGAATGTCTTTACGATTTGACGCAGCTGGCTGAAAAGCAGTGTGTGTTTTTGTTTCTTTGGACATTGAAAAGTGTTATTAAAATGTCTCTTTGTTTGTCAAACTGGTCCCAGCTTCCTCCTTTCCCATCTTTAATTGTTACACCTTTAAATTATGTTGGGAAAATAAGGACATAAATTAGGTTTGACTACTGCATGTCTGCCTACAGAATAATCATTAAAATCAAAGATACCAACTGGTAACCAACTATTGTTCTTCGATGTTGCCACAACGTCGTCATGACGGACTGGCACTGTTCCAAAGTTACGTTGTGGCAACGAATACAGGAACTTCACTTTTCCGTTTGTCACAATGTAATCAGTTACATTGTCACAACTAAAGTTTGGTCATCAAATTATGGTGTATTTAGGAAATGGCCACATAATTTTGCTAGCTGAAATTACAAAATGGCTGAATTTGCTGCTGCTTTTCTCAAATTTAACAATGCAATTTCCTGCATTTTTTGGGGTTGTTTTGCAGTGAAAACTCACAAATCATCATTATATACCTTTATATACCATTTGTAGATTAATTAGGAGTGGAAAGCGATTGAAAATATATAGGCAAAAAGGTCAATGAGAATGAAAGTACAAAATATTTATTTATTAGGCATATTACACCAGCAGAGAAGGCTTTGCTGACCCTGAGAAATTGCCACTGGCCATATACGAACAAATACAATTAGAGTTCATATATTTGAGCATTTATGTACACATTTAAATTCCACAAGTGTTTAAAAAACATGTTACATATATGAAAATGGTAATTTTTGTCATATTGTCATATTCTGTATATTGCATATACACTATATTGCCAAAAGTATTCGCTCACCCATCCAAATAATTTAATTCAGGTGTTCCAATCACTTCCGTGGCCACAGGTGTATAAAATGAAGCACCTAGACATGCAGACTGCTTCTACAAACATTTGTGAAAGAATGGGCCGCTCTCAGGAGCACAGTGAATTCCAGCGTGGTACTGTGATAGGATGCCACCTGTGCAACAAGTCCAGTTGTGAAATTTCCTTGCTACTAAATATTCCACAGTCAACTGTCAGTGGTATTATAACAAAGTGGAAGCGATTGGGAATGACAGCAACTCAGCCACGAAGTGGTAGGCCACGTAAAATGACAGAGCGGGGTCAGCGGATGCTGAGGCGCATAGTGCGCAGAGGTCGCCAACTTTCTGCAGAGTCAATCGCTACAGACCTCCAAAGTTCATGTGGCCTTCAGATTAGCTCAAGAACAGTGTGTAGAGAGCTTCATGGAATGGGTTTCCATGGCCGAGCAGCTGCATCCAAGCCATACATCACCAAGTGCAATGCAAAGCGTCGGATGCAGTGGTGTAAAGCACGCCGCCACTGGACTCTAGAGCAGTGGAGACGCGTTCTCTGGAGTGACAAATCACGCTTCTCCATCTGGCAATCTAATGGACGAGTCTGGGTTTGGCGGTTAACAGGAGAACGGTACTTGTCTGACTGCATTGTGACAACTGTGAAGTTTGGTGGAGGAGGGATTATGGTGTGGGGTTGTTTTTCAGGAGCTGGGCTTGGCCCCTTAGTTCCAGTGAAAGGAACTCTGAATGCTTCAGCATACCAAGAGATTTTGGACAATTCCATGCTCCCAACTTTGTGGGAACAGTTTGGGGATGGCCCCTTCCTGTTCCAACATGACTGCACACCAGTGCACAAAGCAAGGTCCATAAAGATATGGATGAGCGAGTTTGGTGTGGAAGAACTTGACTGGCCTGCACAGAGTCCTGACCTCAACCCGATAGAGCACCTTTGGGATAAATTTGAGCGAAGACTGTGAGCCAGGCCTTCTCGTCCAACATCAGTGTCTGACCTCACAAATGCGCTTCTGGAAGAATGGTCAAAAATTCCCATAAACACACTCCTAAACCCTGTGGAAAGCCTTCCCATAATAGTTGAAGCTGTTATAGCTGCAAAGGGTGGGCCGACATCATATTAAACCCTATGGATTAAGAATGGGATGTCACTTAAGTTCATATGCATCTAAAGGCAGGTGAGCGAATACTTTTGGCAATATAGTGTATCTACTGTATATAACTGACATTTTTATATCAGTAAAAACGTTTATAAACACTTACTTTCAGCATACAAGTGTCCAGCATACAGTATATTGCCATTTTCGGATTCAGCCTACTGTATTAATAGCATTTCAAATTCTAATCACATTTTATTACACAACTTATAGGGAGTTTAAGTGAATGTTAGGGATTGTTTGTATAAATGCAGGTTTTGTGTCTCATTCTCAGCATGCAGGGTGAAGATTAAACACTAGCTGTGATGTATGTGTGCTGGCTGCGGTCCCGTGAACGTTTAGAAGGATTTTGATAGTGAAAACACAACGTGGAGCGTCTCGTTACACTGTTATTATGGAGATGATACAAACATAATAACATATTCCTTTCTTTGTATTTAGCAAGTATTTAAACCCCATGTCAATCACTCTCACCTGTATTCATCATTTGTGCTCGCTTCTGGTTTGTGCCATGTTTGGTATTGTTGAAGCATTAATTTTTGGCAAAGATTGAATCTTTAAACGCAAACACATCTCTCTGTTAGGAAATATCAGATTTGGTATGATATTTAAACTAGGGATGCAAACTACTCACCTTTCAGCTAAAGTAACTTTTTCTGAAGCTAATTTGACCAAATTGTTTGGTAAAATTTCTAAACTGTCCTTATTAATATCACTTTAAATGGTTACTTTATGCTTAAAAACGTAAACTAAAAACTTGAAACTCAGTTATCCTCGATTTATCTACAGCAATAGCAAAACGTAGCAAGACACAATACAAATCAAATAAAATAATTGTAAAAGTTAGTAAATAAAATTAATATCAAGAACTTATAAAATAAATATAGGCTACACAACCAGTCCAAAGGACACTAAATTGTTTCTCATAATCTTAAAACCTTTTGATCTAAAGGCTTATGGTCAAACGCTTGAGATTATTTCTGTACTCAAAAATAAATTATATATGTCTATACAAACCTTTTTTTTATTTTTTAAAGAAAAGTAGCCAACAAGTGTCCAGCATGTGAAATCATTCAATACTGTTTAAAAAATATCCCAGGACACACCTGAAGTTGATTGAGAAAATGAACTGTGTGCAGAGCTGGAATAGATGAAAGGCTACACTGAAGACGTTCAAATAGAAGATGTTTCTGATTTAATTTGTTTTGGTCACTGCATAATTTCCATACTTTTGTGTTACTTCTTAGTTCTGATGATGTTATACTCTAAAATCTAAAATGTGCAGTAACAAATAATAAAAAATAGGCAAGTGTGATCAAACTTTTCTACAGAGTTCTAGTCTTACACTGAGGGGCTGTTCACATTCCGCGCTGTTTTATAAATGATTTCAATGTAAACATGCGCTAGATAGACGTCTTTGACAGCTTGTTAGATGCCATGTCAAGTTTAAAAGAGCCTAAACTGTTAATCGTCTCGAGTCAAGACACATACGTTTTGCTCTTTTGTGGCGCTGCGTGTAATTTTAGTGCAAAAACAAACGCATTCAATCATGTAAACGGCACGTAACATGATTTCAAACATTGCGCTGTAATTTCAAGGAAATATTTTGAATATTAGCTAATATATAGGACTATGCAATTACACAAAGACCGTCAACACAAGTCGTGCCAGCTTCTAGCAGAATTATAACTAATAAGTGGATGTTCACTTGCAAAAAAAACTAGGAATAATTTCATGGCTCCCAAAAGCTGTTAAATACAAAGAAAGGAATATGTTATGATGTTTCTTTTAACAGCACAAATCAGCACAAACAAACGACACTGGTTCGGAGCGATTTGGACCACATGGGTTTGAGAGTTACGTCACTGCTGCTGAATACAAGCTGTTATTTCTAATGAAGGGAAAGAGATACAAGATTACTTTTAATGGCACAAATCAGCACAAATCAAACACAAACGAATGATACCAGTTCGGAGCGATTTGGAGTGACGTCACTGCTCCCAAAAAGTTTCATGCTATTGCTAAGGAAGATAAATAGTTACAGTGTTTCTTTTAAAGACACAAATCAGCACAAATGGAGCAATTTGGACCAAATGGGGTGGAGAGTGACATATGAGTCACTGACTGTTTGGGAATCATTCAACAATGGAGCTTGGCTAACCTCTATTGGACATTTTCTTGTAACACACTGGCAATTGACTATCAACCGACAGCCTGAATGTCAATACAGCACAATACAACCTACTGTATATTTTATATATACTATTTTTATTGTATATTGTATTCTATATTCAAATCACTTTATCAAAATTAAATCACTTTATTGTCACATAACCATATACACAAGTGCATCAGTGGGTGAAAGTCTTGGGTGCAGTTCCGAGCAACATAGCAGTCATGACAGTGATGAGACATATACCAATTTACAATAAACATCAGATTTACACAACACAATTTACATATCTAATATACACATCATTACACAACACAATATACAATAATAATATACAATGTACAGTATACACATACACACAAAACAGAATACACAGTATACAATAAAAATTGAATATATAAAATATACAGTATTGACACACTTCCTTCCGCCAGTTGGTGGTGCTACGACCGTGAACCACAATAGCCACATCAATGTGAACATTTGGCTCAATTTTGATGTAAACACAATGCACGCAGAAGATATGAGACATTTCCTTATTCCAGTTTTTTGACGTTATTTTATCACGTCGCCATGGCAACACCATTCAATTTATCAAAAATCCTTTCGCAATTAAGCATCGTCAGTGTCTTAGCATGATGTGCCCACATTTGGTACCTGTAACATGAAATCCCTAGGAGAAGTATTTCAAATTCCAAAGCATGCATTTTTCAAACAAACCAAAATTACTGATTTCCTGTTGGGCAGAGCTAATGCAAGCCAATGGGAAATATGTCTGTCATGGTGAGAACAATGTCTTCACCAAAACTTGTGAGTATCAGACAAACTCTGTGGCAACCACTGCGATAAACTCATTCGAAATTTTAGGGGGTGCTATGGAGTCCACTGGCCACACCCAAGACAAATGACAAAAGAATTCTAAACTCTTGCCAAACTTTGACGGTTGTGCCAAGTTTCAAGAATGTTGAAAAATGAAATATGCATTTACGAACTAGGGGGCGCTGTGGAACCAATGAGGCACGTCTATGCTGAATTGCAATATCAAATCAAAAGATGTCCTAAGACAAATGTATGTGTAAACTTTCATAAGTTTTCAGCCATCGTAAGCCCGTCAAAACACCATGGGAAAATTTGAAAATCCCACATTCCATCCAACATGGCTGACTTCCTGTTGGGCGGAGTCAAATACAACCAAGTGAACTTTGTCTATCATGATGAGAGCAGTAACCATACCAAATCTTGTGCACATCTGAGCAACTTCATCCCAACCATTGCCTGCGTTTGGAGGCGCTGTAGAGCTCCTCGACCACACCCAAGCCTAAACACTACATAACTTTTTGATTTTATGCAGGTTTGATGTGTGTGCCAAGTTTCTTGAGTTTTCAAGCATTCTGAATGCCTTATAAATGGGTGAATGCATTAAAAATAATAATAATAATTGTGAAAAAACTTTCCAGAAACAATAGGGCTTTAGCACCTCCGGTGCAGGCCTCTCGGCCTGCACCTTTGGTGCTCGGGCCCTAATAACGAGGCGTCCCCCTGTCACAGGGGGACGTAGAGCCCTCACAAAATGTAGCCAGGGCAAACTGGCAAATGTGTGAGATGTGTCCTGAGCAGGAGTCAGAGTGCTTGGAATGGCAACAAGAAATTAGAGATTCATCAAAAGAACTTGATGAGCATGTTGATATAATTCCTAATCTATCCATTCAAAATGAAAGAAGCAATTTTGAATCTAGTTTGAATGTCTTGTGTGGATCAGATGCTCTCAATCTACTAAGGTCTCTGAACTCCAAACAAAAATATATTTTCTATCAGGTAAGATATTGGTGCTTAGAGAAAGTTAGAGGTAAAAAGCCAGAGCCTTTCCATGTATTTGTTACTGGAGGTGCAGGAACAGCAAAGTCACATTTAATCAGAGCTATTCATTATGAAGCGACCAGATTATTATCCCAAATTGCAACTGCACCAGACAAAGTTTCTGTTCTACTGAGAGCACCTACTGGAATTGCTGCTCTCAACTTGGGTGCCAAGACCATCCATAGCACATTTTCAATCGGGACAAATGTAAAATTGACTTACACACCTTTAGGATAATAAAAAGTAAATACAATACATGTGGTATTTAGTGACTTGCATATACTGATTATAGATGAAATTTCTATGGTAAACCACAGCCTAATAGCCTATGTCCATGGTAGGCTTAGACAAATAAAGCAGACAGGTGACTACTCACCAATTGGTAAAGTTAGTACCATTGCTGTGGGAGATTTTTTCCAATTGCTACCTGAGAGGAAAACCATTGTATTTGCAAAATGCTCCATTGGATTTGTGGAACAGCACATTTGCACTGTCAGAATTAACAATCATTGTTGGACAAAAAGACTCAGCTTTTGTGGAAATATTGAATAGATTGCATACATGTAGCAAGAGTTATCACTTAATGACTTAAATATGCACAAAAGCAGGGAAACTGGGCAAAACTCTTCCGCTTTACATATTTTCCCAACAAATACACAAGTGGAAGAGCTTAACATCAAACAGATAATTGTATATTGCCCAGACCACATTTGTGTAGAGGCTCAGGATTTTGAGAAAAATCAACAAACTGGACAAATGCAACTTAAAAAGGGACACTTTTCCAAAGTATATAATTCCTGTTTACTGGAAAAGTTTCTATTAGGTAAAGGTTGCGCAAGTTATACCAGTATATTTAAGTACACGTGAAGCAATTCACTGTACATTTTCACAAAAATAACCAAGTTTCTATAACATATAAAATTGTGTAACTGAATACAGTGTCTGCCTCGTAATTGCCATGTTGGTGTAATCAGGAATGGCCCATTGGTAACCATGCACAATTTGAAGCTGATCAGACAAAGCATGACCAAGTTATACCCACTTGGAGGGGGACAGCCGTGACCTTTGTGAAGATGCGAGGCCCGACCCTTGAATGCAAACTGCAGGAAGGGTCTGTTGTCGAGGTAGAATCGAGACGTGGAAGTACGCGTCCTTGCTTTCTTATGAAGGTAAGCCGCGACCGCATCGTTGCCATGGACATGTTCTCGCAATGAGTACATGACCTATCCACGAACGCTGTCTCCGTGTGAGCAGCGCCCAGACACGAAAGGCAGTGATCGTGGCTGTCAGAGGGCGAGAGATAATGAGCGCAACCAGGAATAACACACAAACGGAAAGGCATCTTTAAAAAGACGCGTCTTTAAAAAGACGTTCCGTGTGTGCCGCTCTTTTATAGAAATATACTCTTTTATTTCTGCCGAAGCCCCCAGGGGCGTTCTCTGCAGTGCACCAGTAGAGGGGGGAGAAGCCGCTGAAATGCGCCGTCAGATCCAGCAGAGGTGAATGAACAGCCATGGGAATTTAGCTCAGTGAACATCGACCGTTCGGCTCCGAAGAGAAAATCTGAATGAGTGGTTGTATACCAGCTCCATTTATACCCGTATGTCCAGGGGAGTGGTATGCAAATACCACTCGCCAATTTTCATTGGCCTTTTTTCAAAGACCAGAGGTGTCTCGGGCTCCCAAGAGTGACCCCTAGTGTCACTACATCGACACAACGTCAAGTGAGTGACAGATAGGGAACTCATGAACTTGCAGCAAGGAACTGCCCATTCTCTACTGAAGTGTTATGTTGGGAATCATTCAACAATGAATCTTGGATGCCCTCTGTTGGACATTTCTTGTAATTGCCACTCAGAGTGGCAATTACAGCACACTGGGTTAGACTTAAGCTGGGTTTTCTAGTATTTTTACAGTTCAGTTGATATTTGTATTTTATTTTATTTATAAAAAATTTAATAAATATGTTTATTAACAATAAACTTTAAAATTCAAACATGCAAAATACCTCAAAACATGTGAATATACACAAAAAGGATTGATGAGATTTAATGCATTGCCATGGTAACAGTATTTAAGATATCAAGAATCCCTTCAGAATTTTAAATCTGCACTGTCTTGACATTATTCTAAAAAAATTTGAAGCAATTCAGGTTAACATAATAGGGATATTTCAAAGTCTGTTAAAAGTGACACACTTCCTTCCACCAGTTGGTGGTGCTATGGCCATGACCCACAATAGCCATATCAATGTGATCAGCCTGCAAGGACAAACATTTGGCTAAATTTTTATGTAAATCATACCATGCACACAGATAATATGAGACATTTCCTTATTCCAATTTTTTGACACCCTTTGATACATAAAAAAATTTAGCATCGTTAATGTCTTGGCATGATGTCGCCGACATTTGGTACCTGTAACATGAAATCCTTGGGAGGAGTATTTTAAATTGCAGAGCATGCATTTTTCAAACAATCCAAAATGGCCAACTTACTGTTGGACGGACCTTATGACTGTCAGCATGAAAGTTGTCCGTCTTGATGAGATCTATATGTTTACAAGTTTGGTGACTGTAGCTCAAAAGGGATGTGCTACAGAGCCCCCCGAACATGCCCATGTTCTAGCCTGTGCTGCAGAGCCCCCCCTGCAAGGTCCCCCCTGCAACTTTGCCAAGCCCTAATGGCCAATGACTCTGATGTGTGTACAAACTTTCAAGAGTTTTCACGCATGTTATGTACCCCAAAAGTACTGAAAACCTTGAAAATAATAATACAACTACTACTAATAATAAATATAGCTGCAAGCAGCGATACTGTGGTCAAGCCAATTATCAGCACCATGAGCAGCAAAAGAAACTTTGTGACATGTTTTTTGGTTAGAGGCCAATGAGGAGTTAAAAAAAGTAAACTTTCAATCATAAAAACCCCATTTATTTTAAAAATAACTAAAAATAGCTACTTCTCAGAATTTTTGTCCAGTATGTGGCACTGTTCTGAAACTGCTCAGGTAGTATCTGGGCATGATGGTTATCATGCAGGAAAGCATTCAAGAGTTATAACAAAATAGCCATTTTTTTATCTTCTGACCAGTAGGGGGCAGTGTGCCAAAATGCTGCAGGTAACCTCAGGGCCTAATGGTGATGACACGTACCAAATTTCATCCCAATCCCTCAAAGCATGCGGAGATACAGCCTCAAGTTCAATTTTGCGCATTCTTCGTCAAATTCGTTGAAGCGCCATTTGAAAACAGCATGGTTTATCAAAATTATGTGAATAACTTTTTGTCGTGAGTGCCTCTAGATGATGCAGGCCAATTTTCATGCAAATCGGACCAACAGTCTAGGAGGAGTTCAATTTTCAAAACATTTAAAAATGGCTGACAGGAAGTTTGCTCGATCATGACAACTGGTATAATTGTTCTTGGCATGAACCATGGAATCTATTAAGACCAGTCTCATGACAGTAGGCAAAAGGAGTCAATATCGATTAGTATTTTTAAAAATAGCATTATCATTTTGACCACAAGGTGGCGCTGTCCCGAAACTTTTTGAGTCCCTTCAGAGCATGGTGCCAAAGACATATACCGAGTTTCATAACAATACACCAAGTCCTTCGTAAAATACAGCATTTTATGTCTAAATTCATAATGGCCGATGTCCAAATTGGCCGACAGGAATTTTTCATATAGTTGGACTCGCTATACCCCACTGAATCTAGTGAGACCAATTTGATGATTTTATGACAAAGTGTTCTGATGTTATTAGCAAAAATGTGCTTTTTTCATATCTCGTGACCACTAGTTGGCACTGTTCCGAAACTGAGCAGGCACCCTGGAATCATGGTTCCTATGACAAATAGTAAGTTTGGTATGAATACGCTAAAGCATTACAGAGATATACCCTCACGTCCATTTTGGCGTGCTCTTTGTCCAATTCGTTGAAGCACCATTTGAAAACGGTATGGTTTATCAAAATTCTGTGAATATCTTTTTGTCGTAATTGCCTCTAGATGATGCAGGCCAATTTTCGTGCAAATCTGACAAACGGCCTAGGTCAAGTTTGAAAAAGTATGTTTTCAGAAAATTCTAAATGGCCAACGTCCAAAATGGCTGACATAGGAATTTTTCATATCATTGGACTTGCAATACCCCACTGAACCCAATGATTTTATGACAAACAAAAATTTGCTTTTTTCATATCTCGTGACCACTAGGTGGCAGTGTGCCAAAATGCTGCTGGTAACCTCAAGGCCTAAGAAGAACAATAGGGCCTTCACACTTTCAGTGCTTGGGCCCTAATAATCTTTAAAAGAACAATAGGGCTCCGCACTTTCAGTAATTGGGCCCTAATAATCCTTAGAAGAACAATAGGGTCTTCACATTTTCAGTGCTTGGGCGCTAATAAATGATTGCTCTGATGCCAGTGACGTTTTAGTTGTGGGTGGAGTTTTCAGACGGTCCCTTACGCACCATATCCCTTAGGCGAATATCCAATCCAATGCAATCGAATCGTCTTGAGCCAAAGTATAAGAGGAAAAAATAATTTCTTTTCTAGGACTCGGTTCAAAAGTTATTAACATAAATGTGAGTGCAAATTTGAGCAGTTGGTGGCGCTAGAGGGTTTAAGGTAGAGACGGCAAATTTGCTGTGTTAATAGATCAGACTGTCCTCTATCTGTGTGCCAAATTTCATAACTTTTCCGCAAGCGGTTCTATGGGCTGCCATAGACTCGAGCGGAAGAAGAAGAAGAAGAAGCGGAAGCATATTAAGAAGTAGAAAACTAACAAAAAAAATAGGGGTCTTTCGCCCCTTCGGGGCTTGACCCCTAATAATAATAATAAGAAAACTAACCAAAACAATAGGTGTCTTTCGCCCCTTCGGGGCTTGACCCCTAATAATCTTTAGAAGAACAATAGGGTCTTCACACTTTCAGTGCTTGGGCCCTAATAATCCTTAGAAGAACAATAGGGTCTTCGCACTTTCAGTGCTTGGGCCCTAATAATCTTTAGAAGAACAATAGGGCTCCGCACTTTCAGTGCTTGGGCCCTAATAATCCTTAGAAGAACAAAAGTGTCTTCACATTTTCAGTGCTTGGGCCCTAATAAATGACTGCTCTGATGCCAGTGACGTTTTAGTTGTGGGTGGAGTTTTCAGATGGTCCCTTACCGAATATCCCTTAGGCGAATATCCAATGAATATCGAACCTAAAACTAACTTTACCCCGCAGTTAAACATAAGCATATGTCTTTACAACAAAGGCATGTGCTTCAATAGTCTTATGAATGCTTGGTTATTTTCGTCATCTCATTTAAAACCATGCCTTTTCAAACCAGAGCAATGTCAAAGATAGCAGGTTCATGTGTAGGGCTGTCTGATAAATCTGACTAGCCTATTTGATGAGAGAGATAGTTCAGCTGCAGTAAACGTGGGTGAGTTTTGGAGAATAAATTGTAAAGAATTTAATATGAACTGAGACGAATTCATCTGAACAATTAAACAGCAGATAACTTTTATTCCATCTCACAGCATTGAGAAAGACGACTGTGCAGGTTGACCAATCAGAAGAAAGAGGTGTTTCAGGTCCGCCCATATGTGTGTATCAAATATTCAAGTCATATATTAGTGAAATCAAATAATCAAAACACACAGTGTCCCGTGGCTATTTTTCCAATTTCCTATTTTTAACTTTAATTTTTATTTTAAATCATTATTTGTTTTTTAATATTGGGTTTGTAAACTAATAATTAAACAACAAGTTGTTTTTTGTTTTTCCGATTTTGAATTCCTAATTGAATATGAAATGAACGAATGATACACGGATTGTTATGGCGTCTCCTATTAAGCCAACCGCGATTTGAAAATAGATGGTTCAGACAGTCACTAAAAAAATTGTGCACGTTTACTAAGATTACTACGGTATCCTGAAGGAAGAACAGACAAATGTTGTGCACATTCTGTCAATGAGTTGGGCAGCGAATCTTCACATTATGGCAAAATATGATGCATTATATTTTGATTATGCAATCCTTTGTACATTTTGTAACAGATAATTTTATAACAGCCTATAACAGGGGTCGGCGACCTATGGCACGCGTGCCAGCATTGGCACACGGAGGGGTAATCACTGGCATGCCAGCAACGGCGAGAGAGAATAGACTATTTTATTTATATAAATTCCGCACCTGCATTCCAATCTACATCTTGATGTAATACTTCCTCATGATCACGTAGCATGTTTATATGAGCTGAATGGGTGGCTAAACAAAAAGTTAAAATGTGACGAGACTGCAGTATACCCAACAGACTCGTGCAGTGCGTGCAAGACATTTGCGCATCATGAGCAGGTAGCACTTCACTTCCTGTTAATTGCTTCGGTCAGACTGCGCGGATGACAGCCTACATTCCGTGTTTCATTTGTTTCTTTTTGTTTTCAGAACAACACGTAATACAATAAGAAAAACACAACTATTAATTCTTGAGATTTCCAACCCAACATACAGGTACACCCTCCTTAAATCATGGACATTCAAAATTACATTAAAGATTAAAAGAGAAAACATAAAACCACACTGTGGGGTTCAAAAACCAGAGTCTATTCAAAATATAAATTAAACCTGTAAATAAAGTTTTAGGATTTTGCAGGTGCGATTAACTGAAAAGGGCTAAATAGTTGAACGGCTTGTGATGTGCGAATGACTTGTATGCGCAGCGTGAGTCTCATCACACTTTAATACTGTTTAGCCTCCCATTCAGCTGATGAAAACATGCGTGATCATGAGGAAGGATTACATCAAGATGTAGATTGGAATGCAGGTGCGAAAAACGTCATATAAATAAAATAGCCTGCTTCTCTCTCACTGTTGCTTGCGTGCTAGTGATTAAATGATTACAGTGACATATTATAAGAAATATTTAAGATTCCACACAATTTCGTGATCAGTCATCAAATATGCAAATTTGTGACATTAACGTTGTTAACTCATAACACAAAAGGACAGGTTTTCTTTCATTAAAGCACTTTAGATGCTCTGAAAATTCACATGCAGGATCATGATTATATCATAATCATCGGGTTTTGCACAACATTTTCACTTAAACTGTTTAATATCATTTGTAATGAAAAATAAACGATTAAATTAGAAAAATGCAAAATATAAACATTTTCACAAGGAGAAAATAACATACATTTGCATATTTATTTATTTGGGGGTGGGGGGGGGGCATATTACTCCACGAACTGGACATCACTATTTTGCACACACATCAGAGTTGTCAGCCTTTAGGCCTGGGCAAATGTTAATACATGGGTGTGTCTGGGGAGCTCTGTATTGCCACCTTTTGACAAAAGTGGTGGGGTCAGTTTCTTCTACGGTCACCAGACTTGCTACATACAGGTGCATCTCAATAAATTAGAATGTCGTGGAAAAGTTCATTTATTTCAGTAATTCAACTCAAATTGTGAAACTCGTGTATTAAATAAATTCAATGCACACAGACTGAAGTAGTTTAAGTCTTTGGTTCTTTTAATTGTGATGATTTTGGCTCACATTTAACAAAAACCCACCAATTCACTATCTCAACAAATTAGAATATGGTGACATGCCAATCAGCTAATCAACTCAAAACACCTGCAAAGGTTTCCTGAGCCTTCAAAATGGTCGCTCAGTTTGGTTCACTAGGCTACACAATCATGGGGAAGACTGCTGAACTGACAGTTGTCCAGAAGACAATCATTGACACCCTTCACAAGGAGGGTAAGCCACAAACATTCATTGCCAAAGAAGCTGGCTGTTCACAGAGTGCTGTATCCAAGCATGTTAACAGAAAGTTGAGTGGAAGGAAAAAGTGTGGAAGAAAAAAATGCACAACCAACCGAGAGAACCGCAGCCTTATGAGGAATGTCAAGCAAAATCGATTCTAGAATTTGGGTGAACTTCACAAGGAATGGACTGAGGCTGGGGTCAAGGCATCAAGAGCCACCACACACAGACGTGTCAAGGAATTTGGCTACAGTTGTCGTATTCCTCTTGTTAAGCCACTCATGAACCACAGACAATATCAGAGGCGTCTTACCTGGGCTAAGGAGAAGAAGAACTGGACTGTTGCCCAGTGGTCCAAAGTCCTCTTTTCAGATGAGAGCAAGTTTTGTATTTAATTTGGAAACCAAGGTCCTAGAGTCTGGAAGAAGGGTGGAGAAGCTCATAGCCCAAGTTGCTTGAAGTCCAGTGTTAAGTTTCCACAGTCTGTGATGATTTGGGGTGCAATGTCATCTGCTGGTGTTGGTCCATTGTGTTTTTTGAAAACCAAAGTCACTGCACCCGTTTACCAAGAAATTTTGGAGCACTTCATGCTTCCTTCTGCTGACCAGCTTTTTAAAGATGCTGATTTCATTTTCCAGCAGGATTTGGCACCTGCCCACACTGCCAAAAGCACCAAATGTTGGTTAAATGACCATGGTGTTGGTGTGCTTGACTGGCCAGCAAACTCACCAGACCTGAACCCCATAGAGAATCTATGGGGTATTGTCAAGAGGAAAATGAGAAACAAGAGACCAAAAAATGCAGATGAGCTGAAGGCCACTGTCAAGAAATCTGGGCTTCCATACCACCTCAGCAGTGCCACAAACTGATCACCTCCATGCCACGCCGAATTGAGGCAGTAATTAAAGCAAAAGGAGCCCCTACCAAGTATTGAGTACATATACAGTAAATGAACATACTTTCCAGAAGGCCAACAATTCACTAAAAATGTTTTTTTTATTGGTCTTATGATGTATTCTAATTTGTTGAGATAGTGAACTGGTGGGTTTTTGTTAAATGTGAGCCAAAATCATCACAATTAAAAGAACCAAAGACTCAAACTACTTCAGTCTGTGTGCACTGAATTGATTTAATACACGAGTTTCACAATTTGAGTTGAATTACTGAAATAAATGAACTTTTCCACGACATTCTAATTTATTGAGATGCACCTGTATATTGTACTCATCAAGCTGGACAACTTTCAAAATTACAGTCATTAGCTCCACCCCACAGGAAGTTGGCTATTTTGGATTGAATGTGTATTTTTAGAAAATCGCTGGCCCTGAATTTTGAATACTCCTCCCAAGGGATTCATGTGACTGCCACCAAACTTGGGGGGGTGGGGGGTATATATATATATATATATATATATATATATATATATATATATATGCCTTATTTTTTTTTTATGCAAACAATTCAAATATCACATGACGCTATCTCTAAATAAGAATCTATTGCAATGGTTTATTACATCAAAGTTGAGTGTTTGCACAAAGTCCACTATCTGGCAAAGTGGCACCCATTAGAAGTTAAATATCAAAGGTTTTGTGAAACCTTTTGAGATGTCTTGTACTTATTTAGACTGATCGAATATGAGTAAATAGAGACTAAGCTCTGCCCTTTTCCTGCACAAGGGCCTTAGAACCTAGAACATGTACCACCTATTGGTTGACTGAGGAATTGCATACTACAATGCCACGATAACTTCACTGGATTGTCTTTTCTGCCTGGCCCATTAACGTACTGATAAAGATACATTTAAAAAGAAAATACATAAATTGGGACATTTATTTATATAGTATTTTTTATTTTGTTCGGTAGATCTCATCCTCCATGCTTAATGTCCTGCAACCCCTATAAGAAATTCAATAAAACAACACTTTGGTTTTCTTTCAACTGATTTTAATGACTGTGGCTCTGTTCCATCAAATGAAGTCACAGGTTTTTATATATATATTTTATGCTTGAATTTTCATTATATTTTGTACTAGTGATGGGAAGTCCGATTCTTTTCCACAAACTGGTTCTTTCGGACAGTTCGTTTCAATGAACTGGTTCAAAAAAACGATTCACCAGATCATTTACGTCATCACATAATGATGTCACTATATATAATGCTACTATGCCGGCGTCATAGAATACACACACAAACACATTCAATAAAGCCATATGTAAGGGCATATTGCTGATTATATTTGGTGAACTAGTTCAACTCATTCACTAAAAAGAACCGGTTCAAAAGAACGATTCATTCACGAACTGGATATCACTATTTTGCACACACACCAGAGCTGTCAGTCTTTAGGCCTGGGCAAAAGTTAAAACATGGGCGTGTCTGGGGAGCTCTGTATTGCCACCTTTTGACAAAAGTGGTGGGGTCAGTTTCTTCTAGGGTCACCAAATTTGCTACATATATTGTACTCATCAAGCAGGACAACTTTCAAAATTACAGTCATTAGTTCCACCCCACAGGAAGTCGGCTATTTTGGATTGAATGTGCATTTTTAGAAAATCGCAGGCCCTGAATTTTGAATACTCCTCCCAAGGGATTCATGTGACTGCCACCAGACTTAGGCAATATTATGCCAAGACATTGAAGATGTTGAATTGTGCACAGATTTTTTATATTTTGAACGGTGTTGCCATGGTGAGGCAATAAATTAAGGGCAAAAATGTGAAACAGGAAGTTCCTTATAACGTCTGTGTGCACTGTATGATTTTGTTGAAAATTCAGCTGTATGTATTGTAAAGGGGGACTGATCACATTTATTCAGCTATTATGGGCCACAGGCATAGCGCCACCAAATGGCAGCAGGAAGTAAGGCAATTTTAACAGACTTTAAAATAGCCCTCTTGTGTTTACTTGAATTGCTTCTAAATTATTTAAAATAATGTCAAGACACTGCTGATGCAAAATTGTAAAGGGAGATTTGATTACCATTTCCATTGCAATTTATTGTGCAAGTGAAAACAGTTTTTAAAGTGAAATAAAATTAAAGTCTAAATGTATTGTTTTAGTATAAATTATAATAAAAATATTAACT
Organism: Myxocyprinus asiaticus; assembly: GCF_019703515.2. Lineage (NCBI taxonomy): Eukaryota > Metazoa > Chordata > Actinopteri > Cypriniformes > Catostomidae > Myxocyprinus > Myxocyprinus asiaticus. Next base: position 6,277,273 of record NC_059362.1, on the reverse strand, counting down.
GAAATGTAAAAATACTAGAAAATCAAATCCATATGTCTAACCTAGTTCTGAGTGCAATTAACTTGAATCAAACGCAATACCATAAATGTCCAATAGAGGACAGCCAAGCTCCATTGTTGAGTGATTCCCAAAATGACACTTCTCAGTCCCTTCCAGGATTTTGCATGTTGTATCTAGAAGGGATCCCTCTTTCGTATGTTATGTATATTAAGTATGTGTAGCTACGTTCTTCAGTTAACTATATTTCTTATTTCATGTGTTAAACATCTCCAGTTCTTGAGTTGGAGTTTCTGTTTCATCTGATCTGTGTATGTTTTGATTGCCGATCCGGCGCTGGAATGTGTTATTTTGAATTTATGATAAATGTTTGTTGTGGCTGTTATCAGTGCCGTTTAGTGTCAGCAGTTCTTTCTGCAGCTCACGGTCTTTTCCAGGAAATAGAAAAGCAAAATTTGTCCCACGTTGTGATGACCTTCTCGGCCGTATTATTTGTGTGCATGTAGAGCGTGTGTTTTCTCTCTCTCTCTCTCTCTCTCTCTCTCTCTCTCTCTCTCTCTCTCTCTCTCTCTCTCTCTCTCTCTCTCTCTCTCTCTCTCTCTCTCTCTCTCTCTTAATTGCTCTCAGGTGTGGGGTATCCAGGTGAGCTGATTGTTAATGGGGAGCACTGGCACGCAGTGTGTTTCTTTCCTATATAAACCGAGTGTTCCATGGCTGGGTTGTGAGATGGGAGACGGGTGTTCGTGAGCTGTGCCATATTGATCACCGATGCTCTCGCGCAGATTTTCACTGCTGGAGCGGAGAGTTTGTGGTTGTTGCTGTCTGAACTTCGGAGTTAGCTGTTTTTTCAAATACAGAACAGTCAATAAATGTGTCTGTGTTTCCGCTACTCTCGTCTCCCCACATCTTTTATTGAATTTAATTTTTAAAGTGTAACACCCATCCACTGACATACAGATGCAATCTTGGTTTATTACAATAAAAAGTTATATTTGGGTGAATTAAAAACCAGAACCTTGATGCAAAACTAGATGCAAAAAGTAACCACTAGACCAACCAGTCATGTTCTTGATTTAATTGCTGATATATGTGTTCATCTACTGACTAACAAAATCCCAAGACTGATAGTGGCAGATGTAGAGATGAAATTACCATATAATATGAAATATCGATTTGAGTGCTTGAATAGGTCATTAAGAACGACTGTTTTTCAAAATAGGTGATTTAAAGAATACTTATTGTGCATAAACTAATTAATATTCAGGAGTTTTGCAGCACTGCCACCCAAAGTACAGTTTTCCTAGAGTGTATTTTTATTTAGAACTAACTTTGTGTTAATGTTCCTTTCAGATGGCTTATTCCAGCTGTTAAAAAGTTGATAGACCTACAGGATTTATTAGCAGAATAACATTGGATATGCATGCACTCTCCATCCATGGATACACACATTTTTATTTTATTTTTTTTAACTATTTGGCCTGCATAATGTGAAGTTTATTCCAAATTGCCAGTTTTATGTCAAGCTAAGGAACATTTTGAATTTGTTGATGTGTTTAATAGACAATGCCTTGGTACTCTGGAGATTTTTAATTTTTTATGAATTTTTTGTCACCTGAGGAGACAAAGACCCCTCCCCTGAGAGAGAATGAATGTGAGGAGACTTAATGATTGAATGTATTGTTTGTAGTTTAAGTTAAAAGAAGTAATCTGACTATACATTTTCTTTACATAAAGACTTTACTTAAAAACTTTAGACCTACACTACTGTTTAAAAGTTTCTTAAGAAGTCTCTTCTGCTCACCAAGGCTGCATTTATTTGATCCAAAATACAGCAAAAACAGTGATATTGTGAAATATTTTTACAATTTAAAATAACTTTTCTATTTGAATATATTGTAAAATGCAATTTATTACTGTGATCAAAGCTACATTTTCAGCATCATTACTGCAGTCTTCAGTGTCACATGATCCTTCAGAAATCATTCTAATATGTTGATTTTCTAATATGTGCATATTTACAGCACATTTTACACATTTACACCCGAACAGATATTTGCAAGCACAAGCTTCGTTGATGATAATGAGGCAGCATAAACACTAGTTAAAATATAATCTAAACATTCATATTATTTTTATATCATATTACATATCATATTTATATCATACAGCATACAATTTAAATACCTGCTTTAGCCAAAACAACATTTAAATGTAATTAAAACTTGCCTGTTAGGACATATTTCAAATTTCAATATTCTGAATCCTGGCTGGCAAGTCTGGAAATGGTCCAACTAGTAAAATATGTCCATGTTTATATAAAATAGCATGTCAACTAATATGTAAGTAAAACTAAATTACTTATTCATCCGAAATTGTATCCTCGGCTGGATCAAGTCGCTCTTCAAAATGCAAACATTCCTCGTCGGATTCCCGCTCTTCTTCTGAGGAAAATGTGAACACTTCGTCACTATCCAGGAGCTTCCTCACCTGTGTAGCGTGCCATCTTCCAAACGCACAGAAAAGTGAATGAACTTGATGCTTTTTAAGGCATTGTTGGGGGCGTTTACCATTTGCATTGATCGCCTCAGCACATTACCGTATGAATAGCGCGCTCTGCTGGTGGGTGTGATCACATTAGGGATAATTAGCTGAGCCAGGAGAAACTGTACATCGCTTTGTTTCATACAGATTACATTGCAGGAGAATATTTGTTTTAAATTTGATTTGTTTTATTTAAAAGTAGACATTTTAAGCTTTCTTTAGACATATGTTTCATGTTTGTCTGATAAGTATTCACGGAGTTTCTGTTCACTTTTGTGACGTGTTTCAGAAAGATGCTCGCGGAGACAGAGACGGCAGAAAGTGCACCCTGTTTATTGTCTTTATTTTACAAAAGCACAAGGTTTTGTTGTTATTGTGAGTGTACACAAATAAAAGTAGACCCTTTATAGTCTCTAATGATGTCTTACACTTATCTGTATGCCCAAAAATGACGGAGTATTTTAAGTTTTTTCCGCTGTTATGAGGAAAAAAATCCAGCAGGACGCGCCAGCGCGTCTGTCAACCCCAGTGGGTTAATCCATAGGAACTATGCATGGGCGCTTGCTTTGGTGTTGCCACCCCTCATAGTATATAGTACATAGTACAAATATATGAACTCTAACTGTATTTGTTTGTATATGGCCATATACCAGATTTAAATATCAGACAATGTAAATATTGAAACAGGCCTAATTATTGAATCCTCATTTGTGTTTTTAGTTTCCATATTTATTGTACATCTATTTTAACCTTAGATAAGTTTTCTTGCATTACCTAACTGCACCGTAATTTGATGACCAAACTTTCATCGTGGCACGTAACTGATTACATTGTGACAACTGGAAAAGTCAAAGTCCTATATTTGTAGCTACAACGTATCTTTGTAACTGTGCCAGTCCGTCATTACGATGTTGTGGCAATATCGAGGAACAATAGTTGTTTGTTGGTTACCAGTTGGTCATTTTTGCTTTTAGTGATTATTGTGTGGGCGGACATGCAGTAGTCTAACCTAATTTATGTCCTTATTTTCCCAACATAATTTAAAGGCTATTTAAACAGTTGTGCATATGAATAACGAATGCAGACTAAAAGTTAATGTACTTCATTTATTTTGAAAGAGAACAGAGAAAAAAATGCAACAATAAAAGAAACTTGAAAATAAAAAAATGCAACAATAAAAGAAACTATTATACGGTATTACTATTGTAAAACAATGGTTAATTGTATTAAAACTATGATTTCTGCCAAGAAAACAATGGTGTCAGCAGTAATTGTTGTGGCTACTACAATATTACTATAGTAAAACCATGGTTGCTATATGGCTACTACAGTATTACTGAATAAAACCATGGTTAATTTTTGTTGGTGTCCTTAACTAAAAAAAAAAAAAAATCACCAAATGATCTAATTACTAACTCAACATTTAACTTAATACCTGCATTTATGCTATTGCATCAAAATAAAGTGCATTTCATACTCAACTCAACATATATTCAACATTCAGAAGTTGTATTTCACTATAGATGGAATAACTTTGCTGTTAAAATGGATGCTAGAAGGGATGTCGTAACGCAATATGAGTGTTTTAATCATACGCGGAAATCCCACATCTTCATCAACAGAGTAAGGGAAAAATAACTTTGGCAATGAACACCCCAAGCGCTTTAGTTCTTGTTTCATGTATGTCCAAACTAGCACCGAGTGCCTGTTTAAAGATGGAAGAGATTGTGTCTGTGTGCAGTTTCGGGTTCAACTGCAGTTCTGTGCGCACCACGCGCTATATATTCCCGGGTGATGTCAGCGTAAATAAAAAATCAAACATCGATGTATTACCATTATACGGCACTCGCGTCAAGCAAGGTCTGCAAACAGTGCCTGTTTTGTAAAGGTTTTTTGACCATCGCTGTTCTGATTGACTGCAAAAAAGATAAAGTTCCCAGACAGGAGACTTGAATGACGCAGGGGCTTCTATCTTGCGGCTTGTTTTCTTAGCTCGCCATTTTCAACTTCATACTAATGCGTGCAGAACTGTGATGTCATCAACTGGTTTAACATACTTACAGATAATAGGACAACTTCTCCCTGTAGAAAGTTGACCCATGTGAAACACAGGCAGAGTGTGTCCATCTATAGAGCCACACAGGTGCATTGGCAGAGATTACAACTGCGCATGTCTATTTGGCGCTTTATTTTCTTTGCCAAAGTGTATGATCCAGATGCGTTATTAAACTAGAGATGAACCACGGAGCAAATGCTTACCGAACAGTGGGTGGTGAACTGTGCCGTTTTTTTTTTTTTTTTTTTTTTTTACCAAGAACCGTTACACCCCAGATAGATAGATTCACATTTATATTATATTATGTATACATTTATTTTAACAAATAGCATCAAACATATTTACATACATAAAAGCCTATCCTGTATAATACACTTCCTTTAAAAACAATTGGCGTAATGTTAGCAGATATTTCATATGAATAAAGCTGCCAAATAATCACAGATGCAAAAATATTAACAGAACTTCAACTTTACTTAACCAATCTGATGTGGTTGTTGCATTTTCATCAGTGGACCCTCACAATGTTACAGACACACAAGGTGACACACACACGTTTAAATGGCAATTAAAGGTTAATTTCCCACACATGTGGCTTTTTAAATTGCAATTAGTGTCTGTGTATAAATAGTCAATGAGTTTGTTAGCTCTCACGTGGATGCACTGAGCAGGCTAGATACTGAGCCATGGGGAGCAGAAAAGAACTGTCAAAAGACCTGCGTAACAAGGTTATGGACCTTTATAAAGATGGAAAAGGATATAAAAAGATATCCAAATCCTTGAAAATGCCAGTCAGTACTGTTCAATCACTTAATAAGAAGTGGAAAATTCGGGGATCTCTTGATACCAAGCCAAGTGCAGGTAGACCAAGAAAGGTTTCAGCCACAAATGCCAGAAGAATTGTTCGGGATACAAAGAAAAACCCACAGGTAGCCTGCTCAGAGCTAACAAACTCATTGACTATTTATACACAGACACTAATTGCAATTTAAAAAGCCACAGGTGTGGGAAATTAACCTTTAATTGCCATTTAAACCTGTGTGTGTCACCTTGTGTGTCTGTAACAAGGCCAAACATTCAAGGGTATGTAAACTTTTGATCAGGGCCATTTGGGTGATTTCTGTTATCATTATGATTTAAAAAGGAGCCAAACAACTATGTGATGATAAATGGCTTCATATGATCACTATTCTTAAATAAAATACAATTTAGCATGATCAGTCATATTTTCAAAATCAATGCTAAAATTTCACAATTTCTGCCAGGGTATGCAAACTTTTGAGCACAACTGTTTATATGTGTGTATATATATATATATATATATATATATATTCTTTTTTTTTTGTCTGTCTGTTCACCAACTCTGCTTAGGCCACACACAGGTCATCGGCATTCCTGACTCTACATTTGTGACACAGAGTTTAGGGAAGATAATGTCAAGCTCCATTATAAGGAGTATATCTTATCTATGTGTTTTAGGAAAAGTTAAACCTTACCAAACCAACTGCTTACAACCTTGAGTTAGAGAGATATGTGTGTTCTGCATTACCATTTTGTTCCAGGGTCAAGAAGAAAGGAGACCACATGACATCCAAAGATGGGGCTGTGGAGGCCAGATGGGGCAAATGGATCATCCATAAGATGGCCTTTTACTTAGGAATGCTGACTTATGATCTGAACCGGTCACTCAGTAAATAAATCAGAACTGTACCTAGTTGATCTATGACCCACGAGATATGCTAGGAACAGGACACCATGTTTTGAGATGTACTCAACCTATCTAGATTTAAGCCAATCCGAATCTTTGTATCTGTAACCTGATGTAAATTGTTGACCTCATGTTTGGGTATAATCGTCACCTTATCTTGAAGCTGAAAAAGGAAGCCTTCCACGAACTTGTAGATGACTTTTCTCATGCTGACAAATTGAAACATAGCTGCAAGCAGTGATGACGGGCCCAAGCACCATGGGCCCGTTTCCACCCGGTGGCTTTTGGAAAACAATGCAAGGTGGACATATGCATTTCCCATTATTCTAAACAATTTTGAAGCAATCTGGATAAATATAAGAGGACTATTTTAAAGACTGTTGTAAGAGCCACGCTTCCTGCTGCCAGGTGATGGCGCTATGATCATGACCCAAAATAGTCACACCCATGTGATTAGCCCCCAAGACTAAACATACATCCACATTTTTATCAAAATCACACATTGCACACAGAAGATATAAGACACTTCCTGTTTCCAATTAATTTAATGCCTCACCATGGCAGCACCGTTTAATATATCAAAAATCTGTTCACAATTTAGCATCTTCAATGTCTTGGCATAATATTATCTAAATGTGGTGATAGTCTCATGAATCCCCTAGGAGGAGTATTAAAAGTTCAGAGACTGCAATATTAAAACAAATCCAAAATGTCTGACTTCCTGTTGGGCAGAGCTAATAACTATAATTATAAAAGTTGTCCGGCTTAATGAGAACTATATATGTACCAAGTTTGGTGACTCCAGGTGAAAATGGGGGTGCTACAGAGACCCTGTTACATGCCCATATTAAAGCGGGCACTACAGAGACCCCTACACGCCTATATGTGAACTTTTGCCCAGTCTTACTGGCCCACAACTCTGATGTGTGTGCAAAATTTCATGACATTTTAAGCATACCGAGTGCCTCAAAACCACCCAAATATAGGAAGGAATAATAACAATGAATGTGTTGCCATGGCAAAAGTATTTAAGATATCAAATATTCCTTTACAATTTTACATCAGCTGTGTCTTGACACTTGCACAAGTTTGGTGCCAGTCACATGAATCCCCTAGGAGGAGTATTTCAAAGTTCAGAACCTACAATTTTCAGAAAAAACAAAATGGCTGACTTCCTGTTGGGTGGAGCTAATGACTGGGAGTATGAAAGTTGTTCTGCTTTATGAGAACTATCTATGTACCAATTTTGGTGACTGTAGGTGAAAATGGGGGCGCTACAGAGCCCCTCTTACATGCCCATTTTCAAGGGGGCACTACAGAGCCCCCCCACCCCCCAAATGGCTGACGACTCTAATGTGTGTGCAAAATTTCAAAAGTTTTCACGCATGTTAAGTACCCCAAAAGTACAGAAAACCTTGAGAAAAAAATAAAATAATAAAAATAATTCTTAGAACATTAGGGTCTCCGCACTTTCAGTGCTTGGGCCCTAAATATCAAATATGGTGCAATGTGCCATCAGGCATCGTTGTGCCACTTTTGTAGTTCATACAACTTTTGTAGTCTATTTTAGAGGTTCGGTGGAGGGGAAAATTATCAAATGTTTTGTCTGTTCCTCACACAAAGCTATCATATGGATTCAGAATATTTGGAATATAGAGCACAAGTGGTATGGAATACTTTTTTCCACTTACCTTTTTCATTTTAAACTTGGCATCCCCAGTCCCAAACACTTACATTATATGGAACAGCATATTCTTATAAAAATAACCTTTTGTGTTTAATGGAAAAATTTATATCATTTGGATTTGGAAAGAGTAAACAATGACAAAAAATTTCAATTTTGGGTGAACTATTTCTTTAAATTACATGATAAATGGCAGAAACAATTTGTTAAATGTTATCTAAAATTTTTAAACCTAAAAATATTAGATATATTTCAAGGAGAAAGCTTTAAAAAAAAAAAAAAAAAAAAAAAAAAAAAAGGGTATACTGAAATTTGATGTGGAAAAACTCAACCAAGGTAAAAGTGAGAACAAATGAGCAAAGATGCCCTGAGTAGAGATGGCCCATTTTTTATGTTTTTGATGACTGGATGGCATTTCAAATTCAAGATTTCTTCAGACAGTCTGAAGACGAGTCTGTGTTCAAAACTTCAATCATGGTCCTTGTGAACTGGAACGTCTCTGAAACTGACGGAAGGTTCTGGTACCAACTCGGCAAACTAGTTTAAAGAGAGAGAAAAAACAAAGTGTTACTAGGTTTTGACAAATGTGAGTGGCAAAACGCACTGCCACAATACTACAACAATGTGGGTGGTTACCAGGGCATTGCTATGCATTTGCTAGTGTGTTCTGGGTAACTGCTGGCCCAAGTAAAAAGAACCCACCCTCTAGTCTCTATGATACTCTGGGCCCGTATTTGTAATGGTGGAAATTTAGGAGCAACTCTTAAACATTAGGGGCGTGTAACCCCTAATTTTAGGGGTCGTAAAATGTTCTTAGAGTAATTCATGAAGCATTTTAATGCTAAAAGTAGCTCCTAAACCCATGACAACTTAGAGGGCTTCTAACTATACGTTTCCACTGGTGCGTTGAGCAAAGTTGAGTGAGCATTTTCTATTCATTGCTATGGAAGTCGAGCGCCACGCTTTCGATGTGGATTGTGGGATTGACAACAGTGCGGAGAACGCATTGAGGGGGGTCGAGGGCATCAAAAAAAGTTTAAATACCTCTGCTTTATGCAAATGAGGAATGAAAAACGGGGCACACGCCAATCAGTGTAAGCTGAAAGCAGTGACATCTTTCATAAGCTAAAGATACGGCTTAAGTTTCTGACCAATTATATTGACCGTGAACTAAAAACAATCATACACTGAGTACGAAATTGCACACTACATACTGCTCTTACTATTTCTGCCATAGACTGATTTAACAGACGCAGAAAAAATTGTATGGGAAGTATGTCATTGTGAACACAGCCATCTTCGCTGTAACATGCCCAAAAGTGGCAGCTCTCTGGCGTGGTGAGCGGCATTGAGGGTATTTTTTCCATATAACCATATATGCAAGGTAAAAACTATGTTATTTATTGTGCTTTTTTATCCAGCCACATTATTTTCATAATGAAAAAGTGCAATCTTCATTTGTAAAGTCTGCTTGGAGTCTCACTTTTGCTCACCCAGCCACAGTATTGTCACAATGTATGCGTGCAATCATCATTTGAAGTCTGTTTGTGATTAAAGCACTAAATACAGCAGAAACTTCAGCAGTATCTTCATATGTTGAAGCACTTACAGTTGAAGTAAGAAGTTTACATATACTGAGGTCATAAAAACTCCACAGATTTAATATTAGCAACCTATAGTTTTGGCAAGTCGCTTAGGACATCTACTTTGTGCATGACACAAGTAATTTTTCCAACAATTGTTTACAGACAGATTGTTTCACTTTTAATTGACTATATCACAATTCCAGTGGGTCAGAAGTTTACATACACTAAGTTAATTGGGCCTTTAAGCAGCTTCGAAAATTCCAGAAAATGATGTCAAGCCTTTAGATAATTAGCTTCTGATAGGAGGTGTACTGAATTAGAGGTGTACCTGTGGATGTATTTTAAGGTCTACCTTCAAACTCAGTGCCTCTTTGCTTCACATCATGGGAAAATCTAAAGAAATCAGCCAAGACCTCAGAAAAAAAATTGTGGACCTCCACAAGTCTGGTTCATCCTTAGGAGCAATTTCCAAACGCCTGAAGGTACCACGTTCATCTGTACAAAAAATAGTATGCAAGTATAAACACTATGGGACCAGCAGCTATCATACCGCTAAGAAAGGAGACGCAATCTGTCTCCTAGAGATGAATGTAGTTTGGTGCGAAAAGTGAAAATCAATACAAGAACAACAGCAAAGGACCTTATGAAGATGCTGGAGTAAACAGATAGACAAGTATCTATATCCACAGTAAAACGAGTTCTATATAGACATAAGAAGCCACTGCTCCAAAACCACCATAAAAAAGCCAGACTACAGTTTGCAAGTGCACATGGGGACAAAGATCTTACTTTTTGGAGAAATTTCCTCTAGTCTAATGAAACAAAAATTTAACTGTTTGGCCTAATGACCATCGTTATGTTCGGAGGAAAAAGGGGTGAGGCTTGCAAGCCAAAAAACACCATCTCAACCGTGAAACATGGGGGTGGCAGCATCATGTTGTGGGGGTGCTTTGCTGCAGGAGGGACTGGTGCAATTCACAAAATAGGTGGCATCATGAGGAAGGAAAATTATGTTGAAGCAACATCACAAGACATCAGCCAGGAAGTTAAAGCTCGGTCACAAATGGGTCTTCCAAATGGACAATGACCCCAAGCATACCTACAAAGCTGTTGCAAAATGGCTTAAGGACAACAAAGTCAAGGTATTGGAGTGGCCATCAAAAAGCCTTGACCTCAGTCTGATAGAAAATCTGTGGGCATAACTGAAAAAGTGCATGTGAGCAAGGAGGCCTACAAACCTGACTCAGTTAAACCAGTTCTGGAGGAATGGGCCAAAATTCCAGCAACTTTATTGTGAGAAGCTTGTGGACAGCTACCCAAAACGTTTGACCCAAGTTAAACAATTTAAAAGCACTGCTACCATATACTAACAAAGTGTATGTAATCTTCTGACCCACTGGGAATGTGATGAAAAAAATAAAAGCTGAAATAAATAATTCTCTCTACTATTATCCTGATATTTCACATTCTTAAAATAAAGTAGTGATCCTAACTGACCTAAGACAGGGAATGTTTTCTATGATTAAATGTCAGGAATTATGAAAAACTAAGTTTAAATGTATTTGGCTAAGGTGTATGTAAACTACTGACTTCAACTGTATGACAGACATCATTGCTTTTAGCTCACAGTGATTGGCTGGTGCACAGCAATTTTTGTTCCTCATTTGCATAAAGTCAAGGAATTTAAACTTTTTTGATGCTCTCAACCCTGTCTGCTGAGAGTGAAGATACTGGAGACAAATGCAGGCAAGACGGAGAAGTAAAAAATTTGATATAACTTTTGTCTTGTTTAATAATATGATGTATACTGCAGGTTATATAAAATGCTCTACACTGCAGAATGTTCCTTTTGAGAGGCAAGAGAACTAATTCCTTATCAAATTAGAATAATATCTTTAGTTTTATCTGCAGTATCATCTGTAATCGGCATTTCAAAAGCAATTATGGCCAGTTGTGCAGTCTACCAATAACGTTAAGAGCGACAGCAGTAGGAACGCCCACTAGTGACACAGATCGCAGGGTCTAGCGACACCAAGCGACAATGCCACCGGTGGTGTATGATGGGAAGTCCAATTCTCTTCCGCGAAACGGTTCTTTCGGACAGTTTGTTTCAATAAACGGGTTAAAAAAAACGATTCAACAGTTCAAGTACGTAATGCTATCAACCTGGCATAATGGAATGCATGCTCAAACACATTCAAATAAAGCCATATGTTATCGCACACCGTTTAATCAGAATGTATCTTTACACGTAATGTGTACAGATGACATAACGTGTGTAAGCGTAATTGCATCTAAACATGAAATTCCATGTACAGGCATCCATATTTTGGCCATTGGCAAGCTAGAAAACTTAAATTTGCATGCAGCTGATTAAACATTAATGTGTAATTCATGAATAATACATGTTAAATCAACGTGTCATCCCACGGACTCCTATGTCAGAGTTTTCCTTCATACATCATGGATGTGCGAGGTCATGTGATGAAGATGCTGTATTAGGACCGGGAAGAAAAAATAATTTCAAAATACTGGCGGCACTGTGAACATGGCCGCAATGGTAGAAAGGTGTCTCTGGTTACCTCATATGGAGGTGCATCATACAGGCTCCATATGGTTAGGATTATGGTGGGGTTAGGGCATCTGCTGCCTCCCAGGAACAAACTGAGCCCCTTTGTACAACGGGTGAACATGGCATTGGGGGCTTTTTTAGCAGCTGCAAAACACAAGAATCCTTTCATGTGCAAGGCAGGACACAGTTCAATCAATAACTTATATATGATTTATAAGGATTGATAGGTTTTTTATTTTGTTTTGCCTACTGTTGTTTGTGTACTGTTCATTTCACAATCACACAAATTAATTTCATAGAACATCGATTGTTTACAATGATAAAATTTATGTTTTAACAATCACTATATTAATAGTATTACCCATTATACATTAATTATTCAACCCAGAATTCCTTCTAGTACTCACGAGTTGTTTTGAATTATCTTTTGGTCCAGTGGAATTGGTAAGAATAGTTTGTCTTTAAAAAACAATATTATTTATGCTCTTGTACTAAAAGACAACTGCAAGAATACCATATGTTTTCATTGGTAATATTATATTGCATTATAATTACCACAGAAATATAAAATCAAAATAAGATTTAGAGAACATATATATATATATATAAAACAACCACACCGTCTTTTTCCAGAGCAGCCTGTATTTCTCCTGTGGTTACCTGTGGGTTTTTCTTTGTATTCCGAACAATTCTTCTGGCAGTTGTGGCTGAAATCTTTCTTGGTCTACCTGACCTTGGCTTGGTATGAAGAGATCCACGAAAGTTCCACTTCTGAATAAGTGATTGAACAGTACTGACTGGCATTTTTAAGGCTTTGGATATCTTTTTATATCCTTTTCCATCTTTATAAAGTTCCATTACCTTGTTACGCAGGTCTTTTGACAGTTCTTTTCTGCTCCCCATGGCTCAGTATCTAGCCTGCTCAGTGCATACACGTGAGAGATAACTATTTATACACAGACACTAATTGCAATTTAAAAAGCCACAGGTGTGGGAAATTAACCTTTATTTGCCATTTAAACCTGTGTGTGTCACCTTGTGTGTCTGTAACAAGGCCAAACATTCAAGGGTATGTAAACTTTTGATCAGGGCCATTTGGGTGATTTCTGTTATCATTATGATTTAAAAAGGAGCCAAACAACTATGTGGTAATAAATGGCTTCATATGATCACTATCCTTAAATAAAAGACATGATCAGTCATATTTTCAAAATCAATGCCAAAATTTCACAATTTCTGCCAGGGTATGCAAACTTTTGAGCACAACTGTATATATATATATATATATATATATATATATATATACAGGTGCATCTCAATAAATTAGAATGTCGTGGAAAAGTTCATTTATTTCAGTAATTCAACTCAAATTGTGAAACTTGTGTATTAAATAAATTCAATGCACACAGACTGAAGTAGTTTAAGTCTTTGGTTCTTTTAATTGTGATGATTTTGGCTCACATTTAACAAAAACCCACCAGTTCACTATCTCAAAAAATTAGAATACATCATAAGACCAATAAAAAAAACATTTTTAGTGAATTGTTGGCCTTCTGGAAAGTATGTTCATTTACTGTATATGTACTCAATACTTGGTAGGGGCTCCTTTTGCTTTAATTACTGCCTCAATTCGGCGTGGCATGGAGGTGATCAGTTTGTGGCACTGCTGAGGTGGTATGGAAGCCCAGGTTTCTTTGACAGTGGCCTTCAGCTCATCTGCATTTTTTGGTCTCTTGTTTCTCATTTTCCTCTTGACAATACCCCATAGATTCTCTATGGGGTTCAGGTCTGGTGAGTTTGCTGGCCAGTCAAGCACACCAACACCAAGGTCATTTAACCAACTTTTGGTGCTTTTGGCAGTGTGGGCAGGTGCCAAATCCTGCTGGAAAATGAAATCAGCATCTTTAAAAAGCTGGTCAGCAGAAGGAAGCATGAAGTGCTCCAAAATTTCTTGGTAAAAGAGTGCAGTGACTTTGGTTTTCAAAGAACACAATGGACCAACACCAGCAGATGACATTGCACCCCAAATCATCACAGACTGTGGAAACTTAACACTGGACTTCAAGCAACTTGGGCTATGAGCTTCTCCACCCTTCCTGCAGACTCTAGGACCTTGGTTTCCAAATGAAATACAAAACTTGCTCTCATCTGAAAAGAGGACTTTGGAACACTGGGCAACAGTCCAGTTCTTCTTCTCCTTAACCCAGGTAAGACGCCTCTGACGTTGTCTGTGGTTCAGGAGTGGCTTAACAAGAGGAATACGACAACTGTAGCCAAATTCCTTGACACGTCTGTGTGTGGTGGCTCTTGATGCCTTGACCCCAGCCTCAGTCCATTCCTTGTGAAGTTCACCCAAATTCTTGAATCGATTTTGCTTGACAATCCTCATAAGGCTGCGGTTCTCTCGGTTGGTTGTGCATCTTTTTCTTCCACACTTTTTCCTTCCACTCAACTTTCTGTTAACATGCTTGGATACAGCACTCTGTGAACAGCCAGCTTCTTTGTCAATGAATGTTTGTGGCTTACCCTCCTTGTGAAGGGTGTCAATGATTGTCTTCTGGACAACTGTCAGATCAGCAGTCTTCCCCATGATTGTGTAGCCTAGTGAACCAAACTAAGAGACCATTTTGAAGGCTCAGGAAACCTTTGCAGGTGTTTTGAGTTGATTAGCTGATTGGCATGTCACCATATTCTAATTTTTTGAGATAGTGAATTGGTGGGTTTTTGTTAAATGTGAGCCAAAATCATCACAATTAAAAGAACCAAAGACTTAAACTACTTCAGTCTGTGTGCATTGAATTTATTTAATACACGAGTTTCACAATTTGAGTTGAATTACTGAAATAAATGAACTTTTCCACGACATTCTAATTTATTGAGATGCACCTGTATATATATATATATATATATATATATATATATAGTTGAAGTCATAAGTTTTCAAACAACCTTAGCCAAATACATTTAAACTCAGTTTTTCACAATTCCTGACATTTAATCATAGAAAACATTCCTTGTCTTAAGTCAGTTAGGATCACTAATTTATTTTAAGAATGTGAAATGTCATAATAATAGTAGAGACAATGATTTATTTCAGCTTTTATTTCTTTCATCACATTCCCAGTGGGTCAGAAGTTTACATACAATTTGTTAGTATTTGGTAGCATTGCTTTTAAATTGTTTAACTTGAGTCAAACATTTTGGGTAGCCTTCCACAAGCTTCTCACAATAAGTTGCTGGAATTCTGGCCCATTCCTTTGTGATGGCCACTCCATTACCTTGACTTTGATGTCCTTAAGCCATTTCCCACAACTCTGGAGGTATGCTTAGGGTCATTGTCCATTTGCAAGACCCATTTGCGAACGAGCTTTAACTTCCTGGCTAATGTCTTGAGATGTTGCTTCAATATTTCCACATAATTTTCCTTCCTAATGATGCCATATATTTTGTGAAGTGCACCAGTCCCTCCTGCAGCAAAGCACCCACAACATGATGCTGCCACCCCCATGCATCACAGTTGGGATGGTGTTCTTCGGCTTGTAAGCCTCACCCTTTTTCCTCCAAACATAATGATGGTCATTATGGCCAAACAGTTCAATTTTTGTTTCATCAGACCAGAGGAAATTTCTCCAAAAAGTAAGATCTTTGTCCCCATGTGCACTTGCAAACTGTAGTCTGGCTTTTTTATGGTGGTTTTGGAGCATTGGCTTCTTCCTTGCTAAGCAGCCTTTCAGGTTATGTCAATATAGGACTTGTTTTACAGAGGATATAGATACTTGCCTACCTGTTTCCTCCAGCATCTTCACAAGGTTCTTTGCTGTTGTTCTGGGATTGATTTGCACTTTTCGCACCAAACTAAGTTCATCTCTAGGAGACAGAATGCATCTCCTTCCAGAGCGGTATGATGGCTGTGTGGTCCCATGGTGTTTATATTTGCGTACTATTGTTTGTACAGATGAACGTGGTACCTTCAGGCATTTGGAAATTGCTCCCAAGGATGAACCAGACATGTGGAGGTCCACAAATTTCTTTTCTGAGGTCTTGGCTGATTTATTTTTATTTTTCCATGATGTGAAGCAAAGAGGCACTGAGTTTGAAGGTAGGCCTTAAAATACACCCACAAGTATGCCTCCAATTTTTCAAGCTGCTTAAAGGCACAGTTAACTTAGTGAATGTAAACTTCTGACCCACAAAGTAGATGTCCTAAACGACTTGCCAAATCTATAGTTTGCTAATATGAAATCTGTGGAGTGGTTAAAAAATTAGTTTTAATGACTTCAACCTAAGTGTATGTAAACTTCTGACTTCAACTGTATATACACCGATCAGCCACAACATTAAAACCACCTGCCTAATATTGTGTAGGTCCCCCCTCGTGCCACCAAAACAGTGCCAATCTGTAGAATTCTGAGATGCTATTCTTCTCACCACAATTGTACAGAGTGGTTATCTAAGTTACCGTAGACTTTGTCAGTTTGAACCAGTCTGGCGATTCTTTGTTGACCTCTCTAATCAACAAGACGTTTCCATCCACAGACCTGCCGCTCACTGGATGTTTTTTGTTTTGGCACCATTTGGAGTTAATTCTAGAGACTGTTGTGCGTAAAAATCCCAGGAGATCAGCAGTTACAGAAATACTCAAACCAGCCCATCTGGCACCAACAATCATGCCACGGTACAAATCAACAATCATGCCACTTTTTTCCCCCATTCTGATGGTTGATTTGAAGCTCCTGACCCATATCTGCATGATTTTATGCACTGCACTGCTGACACACGATTGGCTGATTAGATAATTGCATGGATGATTGTTGGTGCCAGACGGGCTGGTTTGAGTATTTCTGTAACTGCTGATCTCCTGTTTCAAGTGTTATAGCAAAGGGTCTGAATACTTTTTTTTTCTGCCCTTTTCTCCCCAATTTGGAATGCCCAATTCCCAATGCGCTCTTAAGTCCTCGTGGTGGCGTAGTGACTCGCCTCAATCCGGGTGGCAAAGGACGAATCCCAGTTGCCTCCAAGTCTGAGACCGTCAGTCCACACATCTTATCACGTAGCTTGTTGAGTGCATTACCGCGGAGACACAGCACGCGTGGAGGCTTCATGCTATTCTCTGCAGCATCCACACATAACTCACCATGTGTTCCACCAAGAGTGAGAACCACACGTTATGAAAAACAAAACATATATACACAGAATCAACATTAACTCCCACTATTACCCTTCCCCCTCCCAATCTCCAATCCCACCCTAGCCCCCAACAACATCCCAGTGGTCGTAAATGATATAGACACACACACAAATAAATAAATAAAAAACAAATAAAAAATATAATAATAATAATCACACATCCATAAATGACATATACCTGCCCCATTTCTCCAGGAACAAGTTATACTTCCCCATTCTTCTAAATGACCCTTCTTCAAAGGCCCCCACCCTTCCCATCTCCGAGCACCACTCCTGAAATGAGGGCACTCTAGCCGACCTCCAACCCCTTAAAAGTATCTGCCTGGCTATCATGACACTGGTTAAGACCCAACTCTTAATGTGTCTATTTTCAATGATGACGGCCCCATCGCCCAAAATACAGAGTCTGGGGCAGAATGATATCCGAGTGTCCAATACATCACACACCAAACTGAACCTTCAACCAAAACTCCTGGATCTTAACACATCCCCAAAAGACATGGGTTATGTCTCCATCCTCTGATTGGCATCACCAGCAGGTGGGTGTGTCTTTAAGACCAAGCCTATACAAAATAGAGGGGGGTCAAATAAAACCGATGTAAAATCTTGAATTGCATAAGGCGAACCCTTGCATCTCTAGATGCAGACTTGATGTTTTTTAGAATCCTAGCTCACTCTCCCTCCTCCGATTCCAAGTTTGAATCTTTCTCCCATAATCTCTTGAGAGAGGTTGAAGCACCGTCCCCCAGACTATGAATTAACAGGGAGTAATACAATGATGCCTCATGACCTTTTCCAAAATCAGTAATCACCACTCCCATAGTATCTGCTGCTTTAGGGGGGTGTATACTATTCCCAAAAAGAGTACAGAGCAAGTGGCATAGCTGTAGATACCTAAAAAAACTGAGATCTGGGGATCCCAAAATGTTGAACCAAATTTTCAAAGGATCTCAACACACTACTCTCATATAGGTCACCTCAATCCACTCTGACCAGCAGAAAGGGGACTCATTAATATATAATTTGAGGTTTAGATAAATATCCAAATTAAACACTCTGGACACTTTTGTCCATACCGAGTGCAAATGCGAGATAACGGGGTGTAATTTAACTTCTCCGGTTATATTGATAGAAAGGCTTTGCAATGGCAAAGAACTTCCTGTTCAATACAAAACCAGGGAGGGGCTCTTTCAGGTGGAAGCAACCAATGAGCCAAATGTCTGAGACCTAACGCATAATAATAAAACAAAATCTTGGGTACGCCTAGCCCACCTTTGTCAATTGGCCTATGCAGTTTACTGAAATGTAATCTGGGACAAATTACTTGAAATAAGAGAGGGGGACATCTATAGGGAGTGACTGTAGCAGGTATTTGAATTTATGAATACAATTCATTTTAATAACATTAACCTTCCCAATCATCAATAAATGTAATGAAGCCCACCTACCCACATCGCTCAAAATTTGCTGGGAATAAAATACCCAAATACTTAATGTCCTGTTTGGGCCACTGGAAGGCGCCCGGCTGGAAAGCCGTTACTTGGCAGTACGCTGTCAGAGCTAAAGCATCAGATTTAGACCAATTGACTCTGTACTTAGAAAAGGAATAAATGATTCTGTGAAGGCAAGCCATAGATCTAGTAGGGTCAGAGTCGAATAATAAAATATCATCTGTGTAAAGCAGAAGCTTAAGCGCCATACTTCCCGCCATCACCCCTGGAAAATCATCCTCCTTTATTATCGCGGCTGCTAATGGTTCCAGGGCAAGACAGAACAATAATGGGGAAAGAGGGCAACCCTGCCAGGTGCCCCTATCCAGAGTAAAATAATCTGAAATTAATCCATGTGTTTGTACCGCCACTACAGGGTGTCTATAAAGCAACTTAACCCATCCAATAAACGTACTCCCAACCCCATACATTTCCAAAATCGTTCGGCATCAAGAGTCTGATCATTTGCCACTGATCACATGATATTGATGAAACGCCTAATGTTTTCAGAAGAGCTGCGGCCCTGAATAAACCTCACCTGATCTATATGAATAAGAGATGTCATAATTTAATCGGTTAGCCGAACTTTTTGACACTATTTTAACGTCTAGCTGGATCAGGGAAATTGGACGGTAACTCTTACACTCGCTTGGGTCTTTGCCCTTTTTAAGAATCAGACTGATCCGGGTTTGCATCATGGTTGGTGGAAGCTTACCATTCATTAATGATTCAGTATAAACTTCTAACAAAAGTGGAGCCAGTTCTGTAGCATAAGATCTAAAAAATTCAGTGGCAAAGCCATCTTGCCCCAGAGCCTTGCCTGAAGGCAGGGCCTTAATTACCTCGTCAAGCTCCTCCAAGGTTATCTCAGAATCAAGAGATTCTTTTTTGCTCAGTCTTCAATTTAGGGAGTTCTAAAGGTTCCACAAAGTTTCTAATATCTTCATCAGCAGACGAAGACGTGGAACTATAGAGATCAATATAGAATTCTTTAAAAGCATTATTAATATCAATGGCTGAGGTAAATATTTCACCACCAGCAGATTTCACTGAGGGAATGGTAGAAAAAGACTCTCTCTGCTTTATAATATCTAGCCAAAAGCTTCCCAGCTTTGTCCCCTGACTCAAAGTATGACTGTCTTGCCCTGAATAGCCAAAACTCCACCTTCCACAACAAAATAGTATTATATCTGTATTTCAATCGGGTCAATACTCTGAGGCCATCAGGCGACATTCAACGCTTCAGCTCTGCCTCGGTGCTCTTAATATTCCCTTACAACTCCACGAGTTCTTGTGATTTTTTTATGAATGAGGAATACTGTATGATCCGGCCCCTAAGAACCACCTTAAGTGCCTCCCAAGCCACGCCCACAGAGGATACTGAGGACCAGTTGGTCTCCATATAAACATTGATTTCAGTCTTTAACATTTGTTGGAAATCAGAATTTTGCAAAAGGGATACATTAAAGCACCAACTATATGATTTCTTTTTCTCCATATGTGGCAACACCTCTAAACTCACCAGGGCATGATCTAAGACTAAGATGTTTCCAATTGAGCAATCAACAACAGATGAAATGAGGGACTTTGATATATATAAAAAAAATCTATTCTAGAATAAATCTTATGGACTGATGAAAAAAATTAATAGTCCCTACCAGATGGATTCAAAAGTCTTCAAATATCTGCAAGACCAAGATTTTACACATCCTGAGAAGCATCAATGTTGCTCTAGGGGGTTTACACACTTTTGCTTCACTATGATCAAGGACTGAGTCCATCAAAAGATTAAAGTCTCCTCCCAATATTATATCATGAGGGGTGCCAGAGGCTTGTAACATCCCTTCAAGATCTATAAAAAAGCCCTGATCATCAGCGTTAGGTGCGTAAATATTTGCCAAAATCAATCTTTGCCCCTGATTTTCTGCTAAAACAATAACGACTCTTCATCAATTTTCTTTAATCTGTTTGAGACATTTGAATTGTAAATGTTTACTTATCAGTATAATGACTCCCCTGCTCTTACTTGAGCCAGCCTAAAAAGAAAACATGTCCACCCCATATCTTCCCAAATTGTTCAGCTTCCTGCGGGGAAGGATGCGTTTCTTGAAGAAACACTATATCATATTTCTTACGTTTAAGAAAATAAATAACCTTCCTTCTTTTTATGGGGTGCCCCGACCCATTCACATTCCACGTGGAGAGAGACAATCCACTCATATTAATATTGGACATTTTGACATATTAGAAAAATAGATTGTGTGTCAAAAACAAGATTATAAGGACCACATTCCAACATTAGTGCAACAGCCAAACCCCGAACTTCCCCCCGAACCAAACAAACAGAAAAAAGAAAAACATGCGCATTAACCCCGTGCAAGACAGCGCCAACCGGCGTCCATCCCTCTGAACTCAAACAGTCCATGTACACCTACAAGAGTCCCCGCGACAAATTTGCCGTCGGATTGCTCAAGTCAGGTGTTTCTATACAAATTTTGTGATACAGAATTACATAACAGAAAATAATCTATAAAACAAACTCCAGCCAATAGGCAGAATAAACACAAAGAACGTGTAGATTCATTCACAAAACTGTCCCGAAGGTGTGTTCCTCCACAAAACAAGCTCCAGCTGCTAGTGGAACCAGCACAATAATAAAAAAAAAAAAACGTTCAGTTTCCTCGGGCAGTGAGCCGGCTGTTCATGAGTGCAGCAGACGACCTAATCCTTCCAATGTTCTGCAAAAAATACTCCACAAAACAAACTCCAGCCAATAGGAGCCATAAACAAAAGGCATGTGCAGATTCATCCACAACTGTCCCGAAGGAGTGTTATTCCACAAAACAAACTCCAGCCACTAGACAGAACCAGCACAAAAAGAAACAAAACAGGTGCCCCGTTTCCTCAGACGGTCAAGTGAATGTTCAGTGAGTCAAGCTCACTTGGGAGCAACGTGAGAAACACACCATGACTTCCTCGGTCCGTTGATTTTATGAAAGACATCGCTTGTTGTGGGCATATAAATATTTTGCGGCCATCCTTAGTATCTATTCTCAATTTGGCCAAGAACATCAGTGCAAAAGTGACCTTCCGTTGATGTAAGAGTTTCTTGCATTCCGTCGATGCAAATGTTTATTGAAGGAGTGTTATTCCACAAAACAAACTCCAACCGCTAGGCAGAACCAACACAAAAAGAAACAAAAAGGCGCCCAGCTTCCTCAGACATTCAAGTGTATGTTCAGCGAGTCAAGCTCAAAGTATTGTTTAAATGTTGTGAAATGTCTAGTGTTAAAATGTTGTTTGTAATAAAATAAAAAGAAACATTGTTAAAATAAAACATGAGATTTGAATGTACTACAAAATTCAAATGAAAATCCAAACTCCTGAAACAAACAAGGTGTTGACAATTGAAATTGACAACTGAAATACTAGATGATGTGAGATTTTTTTTTTCACCAGCTGTGTATCAAAACGTTAAAATACAAGGCGGCAAAATATTGATCAATCCTATTAATTCTAAATCTAGTTCTTGTTAAGTTAGACAAAATTAAAGAAGTGTGTTGCTGCATCGACTCAGCAACACATTTTGTTGTACATAGGGCTAGTCGTCATACTTTTATGTTGCTTTTTCATGTAATTTATATAGTGTGACAACATGCTCACCAACAACTTATTTGAATAGACATTCACTGATAATTTACACGAATAAATACATATTATATTAATAAATACAATAATGTTGGGTAATTAAATAAAAACCCCCTTAAAGCTATTAAGTATAGACATTTTATAGAGTTATATAGTTGATTCACAGTTGTTTTGTTACATTTGCATGCTTGTGGATGTGACTTTAAGTTACTTTTTATTTGTATTTTGTTCTTCTTGAAAGAGTCTTGTTTTCTGAGGTCTTGAATTCTGCTGACAGTTTTTGTAGGTTTTTTTCCTGTCTTTGAGAACTGTAAATTTCAGCAGGTGGCTTTGGGCCTTCCAGATGCTTTCTTTCAGCATTGACCTATTATCTTAATAGCTGATAGAGAAAAAGGGATCTTCTCTGCCTTTAGGGTCTTGTAAACTTCAGAATAGCAGACCAGCTATGTTATTTCTGACAGCAAACCCTACATGATATTTTTTTTTTTTTGGAGCAGATTTTCTAACTCCTTTACTTTGGGATTCCCTGCTCTTTCACTCCTGCTTCATTTATTAGCTTGTTATCAGGCCTTTGATGGACTGCAACAAGTATAGCAGATCACCAACTAACGAAGTTTAAGAAAAAAGAAAAAAAAAACATCCCAGAAGATATTTTTGGAAAACGTTGTACACCCAGACATGTGTTAATCTGAATAATTTTAATCATTTTCATGATTTAACTTTGCATACAAAAAGACCATATTAGTGAATTTCCCTGTTTCCAGCTTTTTCCCAAACTGCAGCAAAAGTTAATTAGCAAAAGGTGACACAGAAGTGCACCAGGAGTACACACAACTCTGCTGAACCAATCCTGGTTCCATTTATGAGTTTTTCATTAGGCCTTTGATCCACTGGATCAGGTATAGCAGATCACCAACTAATGACTAATCTTTTAAGAAAAAAACAAAAACAAAAAAACAACATCCCAGAAGATATTTTTGGAAAATTTTGCACACCCAGACATGTTAATTTGAATAATTTTAATCATTATCATGATTTAACTTAACTGAAGTGCACCAGGAGTACACACAACTCTGCTGAATCACTCCTGGTTCCATTTATGAGCTTGTTATCAGGTCTTTGATGGGCTACATTAGGTATGGCAGATCACAAACTAATGACTAATCTTTTAAGAAAAAATAAATAAATACATTTCCCGTTTCCAGCTTTTTCCCAAACTGCAGCAAAAGTTAATGAGCAAATGGTGGCTCAGAAGTGCACCAGGAGTGCATTTGTTTAATTCTTGCTAATTTCCTGACCAATGATTTGTTGTGGAGACAATTAAAAGCTTAATGTATTGCCATTTTGGGCTTGGTCCATATTTTATTTTATTTATTTATTTTTGCCCAGTAATGTATGTAAGTGCACATAGCTTATTATTAAATTTTATTCAATTAAGTTATAATAAGGCTGTTTATTTTCATCAGTGTTTCATTCAGTGATCCTGCACGTTAAATACGATTGACAGCTATTAATTATATCTTGGATAAGTTTCCTACATTTAAGTTTTGAAGCTAAACACCAAATACAGACACTGATGTACAAGCGTTAATGTTGTGTCTAAAGCATGTGAATAAACTAGTCTTAATCAACTCATCCTTTTTCAAAAACCATAATCCATCTGATAACAATTTAAAATATAATCTGCATGCACAATACTCAAAAGTAAAATTAGTTTACATCTCTCAACTGAAAGGTTTTTGCATGTTTTAATAAAAATGTTGTTAAATAAAACTAGTTGAATGCATATTTCCAGTACGTTTTATGTATTATTAAAGAAATTTCACCCCCTCATTCAAGTCCTCGGTTCATGCATGCACATCAGCAGCTCACTCATCAGTTCGCAGTATTTCAGACATGTCCGAAAGAGGTGATTCTCAGCTCAGTGTACTGGTGACTTGAGACTTGCTGTGATAGACTCAATGTACTGTTGATTCAAGAACTGTTGTAACCGGATCATCATAAAACACTGATAAAACGGTAATAAAATCAAGTCATAAACATATTTCGTGTAGGTTTTTTGCAAAATACATCAGAAACATACATTTTGACCCTCTAAATCACACGGCACACACATACTCAGTTTCAGCAGCTCATTAGAGATCTCAGCTTGTCAAACACCTCTGAAAGTTGTGATTCTCAGTTCAGTGTACTGTTGACTCTAGAACTGTTGCAAAGAAGAGTTAGGAAAAGCAGATATCGCCAGTTCTACGATCATATTACTCCCGGTTATCGGCTCATTTCGAGTCGGAGTGTAGGCAGTGAAAGACAGGTTAAGATGGAGTAACTTGAGGATCAGTATTGACTGGAGACGCAAACTGTTTCAAATGATTCAGTTCGATTTGGTGAACTGGTTCAGCTCGTTCACTGAAAATAATTGTTTCCAAAGAACGATTCATTCACGAACTGGACATCACTACGGTGGTGTGAATGGGGCTTAAGAGTGACTCACAAATGATCCGAAGCATGGCTGCTGTCATCAATCCACATTAAAAACAATGTATTAAAATATTATTATGACACTGACACGTTTCCTATAACTGATTGGGACATGTTCAGAGAGGCTGCCACATATGGGGGCTGCATAGACTTGGAGGAGTACGCATCTTTTGTTACTAGCTACATAAGCAAGTGTGTGGATGATGTTGTGACCATAAAGTCCATTACCATCGAACCCAACCAGAGGCCTTGGCTTAATGCTGAGTTCCATTCTCTGCTTTTAAATCTGGCAACAGGACAGAGCTCAGAGCAGTGAGGATCAACCTCATACATGGCATCAAAAGAGCTAAGGCCTCATACGCCACAAATATCCAGGAAGACTTCAGCAACAACGACCCACAAAGCATGCAGAGGGTCATGCAGCAAATCACTGACTACAGGAAGAAAGGCCACTTCAACTGTAATAATGACACCTCCCTACCAGAAGCGCTTAACACCTCTTATGCACGCTTCGACTCATTCACACCACACCAGCTTTAAAATCTGCCCCCTCTCCTGACGACCAGGTGCTGTCTGTGACCACATATGAGGTGAGAAGAACCCTACTGAAGGTAAACCCTCGCAAAGCTGCTGGCCTGGATGGCATCCCTGGACATGTGCTGTAGGAATGTGCTCACAAACTGGCAGATGTCTTCACAGACATATTTAACACATCCCTCAACCAAGCCTCTGTTCCAATTTGCTTCAAGTCTACCACCATCATCCCAGTTCCAAAAAAGTCTACAGAGCAGTGCCTCACTGACTACCGCTTTGTAGCACTCACTTCCATTGCTATGAAATGCTTCAAACGGCTGGTAATGGCACATATAAAAGCCACCATCCCAGTCACTCTGGACACTCACCAGTACGCCTACAGACATAACCGCTCAACAGATGATGCCATAGCAACTGCTATCCATCTTGCAAGCAGTCATCTGAAAATCAGTGTCCTACCTCAGAATGCTGTTCATTGACTTCAGTTCAGCATTTAACACCATCATTCCCCAGACCCTTACCAAAAAACTGCATCATCTTGGACTGAACATATCACTCTGCAACTGGGTACTAGACTTCCTGAGCAACAGGCCTCAGGTCATCAGAAACCACACCAGCACTTCTCACCCCATCATACTTAACACGGCACTCTGCAAGGTTGTGTACTGAGCCCACAAGTGTACATTCTGCTGACCCATGACTGCTGTGTCATGCACAGAAACAATCACATCAAGTTTGCTGACGATACCAGTTGTGGGACTCATCTACAACAACGAGACAGTCTACAGGGAAGAGGTGAGGCAGCTCGAGGCCTGGTGCATGGAAAATAATCTCTCCCTTAACATCAGCAAAACAAGGGAGCTAATTTTTGACTTCAGGCAGCACACAGCATCAAATTCCCGGGCGTCTCTGAAAAACTCTCAGGGTCACTAAACACCTCCTTCATGGTGAAGAAGGCACAACAGTGCCTCTACTTCTTAAGGAGACTTAAGAGAGCTGGCCTGAAAACCCCCATCCCCGTCAGCTTCTATAGATGTGTCATTGAGAGTGTACTCACTAACTCCATCACTGTCTGGTACGGGGGCTGCTCCGTCTCAGACAGGAAAGCCCTCCAACGGATAGTGAGAACTGCCCAACACATCACTTGAACCCACCTTCCTGTCATAGAAGACACTTATATTGTGCGGTGTAGAAGGAAGGCCACCACCATCAGGAAGGACCCCACTCACCCATCACATGGTATGTTCCTCCTCTGCCTTCTGGTCGAAGGCTAAGGAGCATTCTCCTCAAGACTAAAGAACAGTTTCTATCCACAGGCAGTAAGACTTCTCAACAACCCGGCCTGACTGCTCACACAAACATCCATACGGACCCCCATACTACACATACATTTATTGCACTAATAAACAAATCACCCCAGCCACCTTAAAAACTATGACAAATTGCTGATTTGTTTTTTTGCACAATATGTAACATGGTGCGACTGTGCTGCTGTAATTCTGCTTAATGTTGAATGTTTGCATCAAGGTTTCCTGGAGAACTGTATTTTTCCTGGAGAACCATTTTTCTCTCTGCCCTGCAAAGAAAAAATTACAATAAACCTGACTTACCTAACTTGTAGTGCTTATAATTGAATTCACCCTTACTGTCTCAAAATCACCAGAGAGAGTTTTTTTTTTGGAGATCATCCTAATGAAAATTAGCTGAGGACCTCAGTAAATTAAAACAGACTGAACTGTATGATGACGATGTAGACAGAGCACAGTAACGACCTCCTGCAACTGTTGGTTTTCAAAGATTTATTTGAGGGTTTGCTTTCAAGAAGACCATGAAGAGGGCACTTTGAGTGGTTTGATGATAGTGGTGAGTGACATTTAATTCTATGCAGATATCTGCTTGACTGCTTTAGTAGTTTTAACATGAACATTTGCATGGTCAATTTATCTATCCTCATTGGCATGGGCTATTTTTGTATATATGCTGCAATGTCTCTCTTACATTCATACTAACGGCCATTCAAGGGCTGATGTATTTACTAAGTCCTCTTTATTGGACAAGCTTTGGCATATTTGTCATAGACGAGTCTTCTGTGATCCTATATGTTGGTAGTTTGCGACTCTCTGGGTCATGAGCAAATGTATAGGGGTGTGGCTTGTGAATATTAATTAGTTTATTATGACATTGGTTAACCTGTGTAGAGCTGTAGATCACGTGGCCTAATTCATATTCATAAGCTAGTCAAGGGCCCAGGGGAAGCTTAACCAGGCCCTGGGCTACAGGCAAAATGAAACTGTGCAGCACAGATTAATTGGAAATTTCTGTCATCCATAAACAGAATAATTGTCAATCATGCAATTGATCATAATCCATTTATGTCTGCAAAAG
Source organism: Myxocyprinus asiaticus (assembly GCF_019703515.2). Classification (NCBI taxonomy): domain Eukaryota; kingdom Metazoa; phylum Chordata; class Actinopteri; order Cypriniformes; family Catostomidae; genus Myxocyprinus; species Myxocyprinus asiaticus. The sequence continues at coordinate 6,249,407 of NC_059362.1, read as the reverse complement.
TTTAATTCTTAGGTGTAGGATCGGAGTAGCCTTGCAGAAGGAAATGAAAAAGAATCAACACAGAATTTCACTAAGATGGCCTATAATTCCGGGAAATACCTCTAAGCATTAAGAAGCCAGGAATGTTACCACCCCTCAAGTTCACTAGTTCGAATCCCAGGGCATGCTGAGTGACTCCAGCCGGGACTCCTAAGCAACCAAATTGGCCCGGTTGCTATGGAGGGTAGAGTCATACGGGGTAACCGCCTCATGATCGCTATAATGTGGTTCGCTCTCGGTGTGGTGCGTGGATGCCGCGGTGGATGGCGTGAAGCATCCACACGCGCTATATCTCCGCGGTAATGCGCTCAACAAGCCACATGATAAGATGCACGGGTTGACGGTCTCAGACGCGGAGGCAGCTGAGATTAGTCCTCCGCCACCCGGATTGAGGCGAGTCACTACGCCACCACGAGGACTTAATTTCCAAATTGGGAGAAAAAGGGGAAAAACCCCCCCCCCCCAAGAATGCGCTTTGTGATATGCTGGTTTGGGAATCTATGAAATAAGCAATAGGTTATGGAGCTCTAACATTGTTTTAGTGAAGTTGCAAACCTTATAACCTAAATAAATGCAAAGTATAAATCAAAGTTAAGAATGAGGAAATTGAAAGGGAGTGTGCAAATATTCCTTTTGGAATCGTACGTGTCACATTGCCAGAGAGCACGAGGATGTGCTACATGATGGTAGTGCAGCAAAAGGTGAGCTAGTAGACTACACTACTATTCGATAATAAATTAATAGATAAGTAATGTATCTTGTTGTTTTGCCATCATGTCAGTGCAGCTGCCAGCTAGATGTGAGCCCGGTTCTGCAGGGTTGCGGACGTTAGAGCACCCTAAATTAAATATGTAAGATTAATAATACTGTATATTGGCAAAGCATTTTTCCTTGAGTCCCGACGAACACACACAAAAAATCCCTGCATCAAAACCAATAAACATGTGTGATCTTGCAGATCAGTGTGTCCTAATTTGCAGGTGCAGCATTCTGCTGTCATGCCTCTATTGTACAATTGAGCATTTGATTGGTAAAGATATCTGCTCTCGCAAAGAGAATTTCATTGTGGAATAATCTCACTTAATCGACCGCCTGTTGCTTTCGATTTCTGCTTCGGGATAAAGTGGCTCATAACTGCTGGTCAGTTTCCCAAAGCCAAATCAACACCTTAACGAGAAGTGAAACTTAAAAAAAATTATTCTAGATTAGTGGTTGCAGATAACATCTTTGACATCGCTTGCTGCATTCATGTGCAGAGAAAAAATCTATTAATGATTGAACATTAGGAAAAAAAAAAAATCTTAAATGAAGGCAGTGTCATTTGTGAATTAAATAATTTTATTTGTTTTAGGATCAATAAACATGATTTCATCGAATATATATATTGGACAAAATCTCACTTTATGCAGGACAAATATTTTTTATTTGTTAAATCCATGGTTAAACCTTGCTGTACATATAAAGAGCGCATGCACAACACATGATCGTTTGACGCATATAAAGTCCAGATTCACTTTATAATGCTTTAAAAATATCAAGGAAAAACAAAGGGGGCACATGGTATCTACTAATATAATAATTATTATATAAATAACCACAGTCCTTTAGATTGCATTTGATTCGTAAATATAAAATTGTAGGTAATAGTAATAAAGCAACAACACTGAAAAAGAGAAAAACATTCACTGCTCTTTTCTGGATAACTTAATAAACCCTTTAAAACTGAACACAAAATTAGGATGATAAATTGCTCATTTAAATTTACAGACCCAAAGTCTGATAGCATTAAATCAGAAACATATTAATGCATCAAATCTAGAATAATTCTGTGGAGACAATGCAACTGAAGAACAATTATGAATTTAACTTTTACCTGCAATAGTTTTCGAGGTACAGTCCATGTTTTCATTATTGCCATAAAGGACTCGAACAAACTTTAAAGTTGAAAAGATTGTAGTTTTCTAGGTCGGTTGTATCACTCAGATCCAGTTTAAACTGAAAAGCGCCAATTTGCGCTTATGCGAGTTTCCGTGCCAACACACGTATGTTTTATCACTTGTAGAGGCATGTTTGATGACTTGTTTAAAGTAAATAAAAGTAATTTAGAACTGGAATTTTTTAAGGCAATATTTGAAGATGTTCAATGACATATGTGCTAACAGAGAAATATTTGACTGATTACAAATGATAAGGAAGATCTGGTAGACCCGATTATTTAACAGAAGTTGTAAACCAGTCCAAAATAAACAGCGAGATTATATATTAAAAAAAAAAAACAATACAAATCACATAATTTCAGATGTGTACATTACTAATCATTTGGTAATTTAATAAATGTCGCCCTATAGTCTATATTTCACCCAGAGGGGCACCTCAGCCCATGTTGGCAAAGGGGCAGTTGCTTGGGCCACTGTAGCTACCCCCTGTGTACGTGTTTGGAACCAAGTATACTACAGAGAAATTTTGTCGAAGCGGGATTTGAGCAAACGCTTTTTTACCGGTGAGCGGAATGTCCGCTTGGAAGACTTCAGTGGCCGTGAGTGGCTGAGCGGAGTGCACATGCATGGAGTGGGTTATTGAGCGGAGTGTCACACCGCACTGCTTCGCTCACATGCTCTGGTCTGAACTGACCTGCATCTGGCCAGTGTGGCTGTCACAAAAAAAGGGAGGGTGTCCAGGAAAACCCAACCTTTTTACCCCAAAATTCCTCAATGGAATAAATTTAAAGACTCTACCAAACACAGTTCCATAAAGTCTAAGCAACCCTGTGCAAATGAGACAAATACCCAGCTGCTTAACCTCAACAGTCTTGAGAACAACGAGAGTTCTGTGGACACACCAAGATTCCTCCTCTCCATGTTGTAAATCAGGAATGCCCTGAACGTTAATGATCATCACATGACGTAAAGGCCATCTTCTGAAGAAACCCCCATGGTTGCCATGGAAATCTAAGACACTCCTTTGTTCTTCAATTTAACCAATTTGACACACTTAAAAATTAGACATTTCCTGTGTCACATGCTAAAACTCTGTATAAGACAAGAGAGCTTAAACTGTCTTACTGTCTTTAGAAGGATCCCTTTGAACTCTTTTTAGCAGGACATCTCATCTTAATCCCGGAACTTCGACACAATTGCAAAACTACCTTTTCTTGGGTTTTGACAATGCATATACATGTAATATGAGCTATAACACTATCAGAAGACTTCATTGTATTGTTCTGCACTGCACAATGCACAGTCTATTTTTGATAGTAAATTTTTATCTTACACAAATTATTGTAGCCTGATGTAACCTTTAAAATGTGTAGTGATTTGTAATCACTTATAACTGACAAATTGATTATTATAATTTTTAATCTTGTCTTATTCATGTCATTTTACTAGAATGGTAACCATTCATGATAAAGCACATCATATTTACTATCGTTGAGATTCTTTCTGCATTTCAGGAATGTTTATGTTAATTAATTTATGATATATTCAGTTGTATCTGAGATATGAAAGGTCATGATTAAACATTGCCCTATTTTGAGTGGGAAACAGAAACCTTTAAAACAAAGACTTATCAATCACCTTCAGAAGGAGGGACAGAGAGATGATCACATATCTAAAAAGACACTTCTGATTGGCTCAAGACACCTTTGGGGTTTGGCCAACCTCATCAGTACAAAACCTCCCTGCCTAGGAAGAACGCCCTCTTCTTCTGCTCTTCTTCCTCTCTTCTCTTTGTGCTCTTGTCTCGTCCAGACTTCCTCTCTTGCCCTCTTAGCCTTCTTTGGCACACCTCTGCCCAGGTTCACACAATGTAGAGTCCAGGAAAGCTTGGAAATTAAAGTTCAGAGGAAGCTCTTCTCCCTCTCTGCTCTACGACTCACACACGTGACGGGAGTTGCGAGTCTTCCTTGCGGAAGGTCTTGCTTCAAAGCCCGCCTCATCATTCCAGCAACGAACTATCCACAATCTTAACAGAGGTCCAAAATATCGATGGAACAACCAGAACCAGAAGCCAAAGAACCAAAACAACGCAAGGAAACGCAAGTACATCTCCAAACTTTTGCTGAAAGTGCTGGTGTCTCTTTAATTTAATTTGAGTAACCCGATTGCAAATCGAGTTAGACTAAATGAAGTATCGATGGTTCTCAAAGCACTGTCTAAAGACTCCATGAAGTTCAATTTTCTCTGTACAGATCATTTCCATTCACCTTCTGTTACAGCTCACTTACCAACCTATTGTTTATGTTTGTCTATATGTGTTAGTTAGTTTGATAAAGTCTTGTTTGTATTCAAAGCTAATTTGACTGTGGTATATTTTGATAATCTCGTCACTTGATTTTTAAAAGATCTGCACTCCAAAGCTATATCCATATCTAAATATATTTGCGATACGTCCTATCAACTCAGTGTGGCCGAGTGATCAGACATACACCTTAATTCTTTCAATAAGTGAATTAATCATAATTCCCTTATCAAGCTAATTCCTTACATATAAATTGTGAGCGGATAAAACAAGCCTGTTGTATTACATTTTTAATTTCTAATCTGATCATTTGTCATTTACCCTTCTTATAATGGTGGTTGAACGTGGCTAAATCAATTATATCATTTCTTAAATATTAATGGTGGATAAATGCGGGTATATTTAAATCTGCCCATTACATTTAGCATTCTATTATACAATCCTTACATATTAATGGTTGAGTACGCGGGCAGTTTAATTAAAATTTTCAACATATTAATGGCGGAGGATGGGGGCAGTTTAATTAAAATTTCCAACATAGCGTTTGTTCAAATCCCTAAACCAAAGTATGAGCAACAGTAATAGAGCTGTTCAGTCAAGATGTCAATTTATGGCCCAACCCAGAAGGCTAATTTATGTAATTTATTGGACAACCGTTGCTGTTCGTACATAGCAACTTGTTAGCAACTTACAAGTTTAAAGCACACAAAGCTTTATAGTAATTCTTGCCTCTGCAAACCTCAAAAAATATTTGAGAAAAAACTGCTTGCAGCCAATTCAGGCGAAGCATACAGCATATAGAGTTTTGTCTCACCTCTTTAAGTTCATCCAGCTCTTGACTGTCTTACTGAAGCGATCAGGATTGGCTGTGGTCATCGCCTCGAAGTCAAACAGCTGGATAACAAACCACATATTGTTTAACCAGGTTCCCCACACCTTTTGACTAATGAATTTCCATGACTTTCCCATGATTTTTCAATGACTTTTGCAGTCATTTGCAGTCTTTGTTAGTATTTAAAAAATAATTCTTTAGAAATTACACTCACGAGAAGCAATTTCTAGCCAATGAAACATTTTAGAGCTAATCATAACTAGAAAAATTTATATAGACTAAAATTTCCATGAATTTTCCTTGCCTGGAAATCTATATTTCCAGGTTTTCCATGACTGTGGGAACCCTGATTACAACAGATGTATCAATTGTCAATAAAAACATTGTTAAAAGTGTTCTAACATATTACTGATGTATTTGATTTGTGTGATTTGTTTTTACCATTACAACAAGTGTATTTACCTTCCCAGATGGCATTCGGCCCAGCACCTCTTTCCCGCTGGCCATCAGTGCTCCCATGACAATGGAGTATGACACAACACTGAAGGGGTAAGAGACAATTTAAACATCACAGGTTTAACAAGGTTTTAACTTTCTCCATCTTATCATCACTATGGCCATATGTTCCACTCAAACACGACTCTATTAAGGAGTGCCACTAAAAAAATATATAATTTTTTTTATTATAATTTGGTACATAATTTTTAAATACAACTTCTAATTTGCATTTTAAATTCTTAAATTCATCCTAATTTCTTTACTCATTTGCCAATTCTGTTTAAAATGTTACAGAAGAGTGGTTTCGACTAATGAAATTCAATAAATAGATAAAAGACATTGGAAAATTATTTTTGAGATTTAAATGTTTATTCATAAATATAACAATTCAATCATTTTAAATAAATAAAAAAAATCAAATTAATTACATGGTCTAATTAAATAATTGAATTAATCGCATATCAACATTTAATGGGAAAGTTCCCCTAATAAAGATAATTTAGTATATATTAATTAAAATAATTATAATTCAGATAATTCAAATACACTACATCATATACATACACTACCGGTCAAAAGTTTTGAAACACTCATTCTTTATTATAATTGTTTTTTAGTTTAATAGTAAAGCCATCAAAACTATGGAATAATCAATGGAACTATGGGAATTATGTTGTGACTAAACAAAATCCAAAATAAATCAAAACTGTGTTATATTTTAGCATCTTCAAAGTAGTCACCCTTTGCCTAGAATTTGCAGACATGTACTCTTGACATTTTCTCAACCAACTTCTTGAGGTATCACCCTGGGATGCTTTTTAAACAGTATTGAAGGAGTTCCCATCTATGTTGGGCACTTATTGGCTGCTTTTCTTTATTATTTGGTCCAAGTCATCAATTTCAAACTTTTTTTTTATTTTTTATTAAATTGTAGTTTTATAATGAAATAAATTTATATGGTGGCACAATAATATTTTTGTCTACAAAACTAATTTCAAACATTTAAGCATACGCCTTCAGATCAAAAGATTTTTAAGACCATGAGAAACATTTCAGTCAAGTGTTTCAAAACTTTTGACCGGTAGTGTATATTGTGGCAAAAGACAAGCATTTAGACAATACAAAAAGTGGCTTTAAAGGTCAAAATATTGTTTGTTTATTTCCATATCATTGAACATAATCTTATCATGTTCTACTTCTGTCCACACTAACTGTTGGTCTATGTCAGGGTTGCTCACACTTCTATGGCACGAAATCTACATTTTCATGATGCTATTATAACAGTTTCAATAACAGCAAAATTATACTCAATACTGATTCTCTTCACCAAAATTAATACTAATTTGTTAAAAGGATATTTCACCCCAAAACAACATTTTTGACTAAATAATTAGATTTCGGTTTGTTTCTCACCACTCCTTATCATATGCCTTCAGAACATGGCACGAGTCGACAAGGAAAGATAAGGAGACGGTCAACAATAAAATAAAAATAAAGAAACAAATTAAGAAAACAGTGCTTAAAGTTTCTAACGGCTATATCACTTATTCAAGCAAACATTCAGAAACAGAGAAAAAGAAGGCCTAATGATATGTAACATAAAAAAATACATATGTTACAAGTATTCACTGTATGATAATAATACATTAATACTTTTTAAAGACACTTCATATTAATGAGGAAAGTGATACCTGATTGGTCAGAGAAGCTTTAACCCAAACCTAACCCTAACCCTAAAATTAACCCCATCCAATCAGGTCTCTTCCCCTGCCATCCTACATTTCGGAAATCAGTGTGCGGGGGAGCCGAAATGAGGAAATAAAAGTGATCTTTAAGATTCTTGTAATTTCTGTAGTTTCTCTCTTTACTCCCTTTCCCTTTTGACCTGTTAATACCAGTTTTTGTCTTGTGATTGACCGGTTGAGGTGATCGAATTAGTCTATGTACTGTGCATTTGGAGGTTTTACTTCACGTTTTACTTCCCATCTCACTAGTTTTTATTCATAGACATTGAGTTTTTAGGATGCTGTGTTAAGTTAAAAGTAGTTTGAAACTTTTAAAAGCACATCTCGAGATCTCTGCATTCTTTTGTGCTCGGTCCAGCTGTCTTTAAGTGCAAAAGCATGTCTGGGGAGGGCTATGCTGCCTGCTCTCGTTGATTTGACGAGGCATGTTGCCTGTATAGGTGGAGCTAACTGCCTCCTCCTGCCACAGATTTACAAAAACATCAAGGTGTACATCAAGCTTGAACCGCTCTGATGATAGGAACATTCCTTATTTAGGTTTAAAAACATTAAAAAAAAAAATGTTTGTCAATTTGTAAAGAGATTGATTTATTTATATTTTTAATTTTTTAATTACTAAATTGATTTCTTCATGTTTTAAGTGGCACTACTACTGCTCCATGCAACTACACTCTACAAAAGTGCATGCACAGGGGGGTGGGGGTATAAACATTCACAGGGCAGTTTAATGTTTTTCTTACCTGGAGCCTCTGGACAGCGGCATGAGATTACAGAAGTAATACACCAGAGACAGAATTAAATTACACACTGCATCTGCATCCTAAACAGAGAGAGAGAGAGAGAGAGAGAGAGAGAGAGAGAGAGAGAGAGAGAGAGAGAGAGAGAGAGAGAGAGTATATCTTTTACAGTATCCTTTTGTTTTGTTCATTAATGTATTGTGAAATGTTTATTTTATATTATATGGTTACTTTTATTACCATAACATGGCACCTTATTTAAATGATATTTTTATTGTTATTTGTTACTACTTTATTATTATTCTCTACTTTTTTCTTCTAATTACTTATTGTGTGTATTCACGCTTTGGCAATACAGTATGCAAACATAATCATGCCAATAACGTACTTTGAAACTGAGAGAGAGAGAGAGAGAGAGAGAGAGAGAATCAACATGTATAAAATGTATAAAAACATTTAACTGGTAAACAGTCACACACACCACCAAATCAGCAGGTTGACTTTACATTTATGGCATATATGCATTTAGCAGATATGTATATCAGGACATATGTTGCCTCGAATTCGAAGTCAAAATGTAAATGAAATCTACATAAATACCTTTACAATTTGGAAAATATTTAAAACTGACATATACAAATTTATATATGCTATTAATGGCTGTTAAACTAAAACTTTGTCGTATTCACAAATTCATATATTTCTTGATTAATTTTCTTGATGTTCTTGGGATTTCACGGCATCCGCTTATCACGACGTACTCCGAGCTACCTGTCTTGACATTACGACAGATGTTAGAGTTATTGAGGAATACTACAACATTAGATCTTCATCCAAAGAAGACAGCAACATGAGTGCTGCAATATAACGTCCCAAATTGTTACTAATACAGAGATGTAAGTGTGACAAAGCAAACATGATGTGTGTGTGTGTGTGTGTATATATATATATATATATATATATATATTTTTTTTTAATCTTAAAAAGGAAAGAGTATAGGAGTATAGTAAGTTTGTCAATGGTTGAGGAACAGGTGTTTATGTAAGAGTTGTTTGTAAGAAAGCATCTGAACATCAAATTCAAATGCTGTGTTCAATTATGTGTGTGTGAGAGAGAGAACCCTAGGACCTAAGGATTCTCTGCCTAAAATGTCAGACGGGTGCAGATTCTAAAAGCTCTGAATCTGTTTATGTGACACTGAATTCACCTACTATATGAGATGTAATGATTGAACACACACCAGCAGCAGAGTATATGAGTGGTGCGGAATGGGAGCGGAGTTGCGTCATTCTAAAGTTTCTTTATTTAAAGTCAGAGTATAATTTTATTTTCTCTCATTCCATAATGTTTTTCATGAAACCAGTCTAAATGGTTTATTACAGTACATTTTTGGAATTACACCACTTCCTGTTGCTTAAAAAATGAGGATTCTCTCTGTTTAGTTGAACATAAGCATGTCCTTTTGATTCTGAAGTAAACCGCTGCATCACACATTTCTTTGCCTTAATGCACATTGTGGATGTTGCTTTCTCTGTAATGCTGAAGACCTTTTAGACAACTATATATAATTACTAGGTATACATGCATGGTTAATCCAGATACAAGGAAAAATATTGAGGTAAAAAGTATATTTCTCAGTTGTTTCTATTTCTTCACTGAATTATTGTTAGACTTGATGCACTGATACAGATTTAATGCTGCCAGGTTCTGACTTCGAAGCAGATCTGTAATTAAAACAAATAATGAAATAATTATGATGTTTAAAATAAAATAATTCAACCCACATAAGATGACGTCCAGTTCTAACACACCCAGCAGTGTGTGCATGCATGCAGGAGAGAGAGATTTTGCCTACTAATTTATTTTAGATGGCCAGATGTATTTTTGAAATATTTAAAATATTTTTAGATATATAAACTCAGCAAAAAAAGAAACGTCCCTTTTTCAGGACACTGTATTTTAAAGATAATATTGTAAAAATCCAAATACCTTTACAGATCTTTGTTATTAACATTTTTTATTGATTCCAAGACAGACAAAAATTAATTTAACCACAAAATTATGCATTAGGAATCTAATTATATCCCTTTATAACCCCCCACCCCCCCCCCCCCAAACACACAAATAAAAAATAACTAAATACCCACATATAAACAGACACACAAATAGAAATACATAAGTACATAAAAAAAGACAAAGTTCAACATATAGAAAGAAAAAAAAAATTGTCTCCCTCCACTGCCCCACACTAGGACCTCTCCAAATGAGACAAATAACTGCCCCATTTTCTGCCATAACATGACAGGTTCCCCAGCTGTCTGCAAGTCATCTCCTCGAAAGTTGCCACTTTACCCAACTCGGTGCACCACTCACAAAATGAGGGTGCATCAGTTGACTTCCAACCCCTAAGGATTGGCTGTCTGCCAATCATCATGCTGGTTAGGACCCAGCTTTTCATATATTTATCTCCTATATTCAGGACCCCTCCATCATCCAAAATACAAAGTCTGGGGCAAAATGAAAACTAAGTGTCTAGTACGTCACACACAAAATGCTGGATCCTCAACCAAAATTCCAGAATCTTAATACAACCCCAAAAAACATGGGCTGTGTCCCCGTCTTCTGACTGGCATCGCCAGCAGGTGGGTGTGTCTTTAAGACCAAGCCTATACAATCTAGAGGGGGTCCAGTAGAATCCATGCAAAATCTTAAATTGCATCAGACGGATCCTTGCATCTCTAGATGCAGACCTGATGCTTTTTAGGATCCTAGCCCACTCTCCCTCCTCCAATACCAAGTTTAAATCTTTCTCCCATAATCTCTTGAGAGAAGGCGAAGCTCCATTCCCCAGACTCTGAATTAACAGGGAGTAATACTCAGAAGCTTCATGACCTTTCCCATAAGCAGTAATCACCATTTCCAAAGTATCTGCCTCTTTAGGGGGGTGTACACCACTCCCAAAAACAGTACAGAGCAGGTGGCGCAGCTGTAAAAAACTAAAGAACTGGGATCTAGGAATCTTAAAATGTTGAACCAAATTATCAAAAGATCTCAGTACTCCACTCTCATATAGGTCACTGAGTGTAGAAACCCCCCTCCCAATCCACTCTGACCAACAGAAAGGGGACTTATTAATATGTAATTAAAGGTTCAGCCATATGCTTGAGGCAACATTTAAATAAATGTCCGAATTAAACACTCTGGACACTTTAGTCCAAAACACGTGCAAATGCGAGATAACGGGGTGTGACTTAACTTCTCTGGTTAGTTTGATCGAATGGCTTTACCATGGCGAAATAGGGGCAAGTACTTCTTGTTCAATAAGAAACCAAGGAGGGGCTCTCTAAGGTGGAAGCGACCAATGAGCCAAATGTCTGAGACCGAATACATAATAATAAAACAAAATCTTGGGTAGGCCTAACCCACCTTTGTCAATCGGCCTATGTAACTTATTGAAATTTAACCTGGCATGCTTACCATTCCAAATGAAGGTGTAGAGCCGAGGAGGGCGGGGCCGGGCTGGAATGAGACACACCTGGTCCCCAATCAGCCTGATGGGGCGCGCGAGGGATAAAGGCGGCCGGGGACGACAGTTCGAGAGAGAGAGAATTACAGACAGCTGTACTGTGTGTTTATAGTTGTGTGTTTTGTTTAAGTTGTTTATAAAATTATTATTATTTAAGTTGTCAAGCCGGTTCTCGCCTCCTCCTTTCCAATGAACCCCTTTACAGAAGGACTTCGCATTCTATCAAATTGCTTGAAATAAGAGAGGGGGACATCTATAGGGAGAGATTGTAACAGGTAGTTGAATTTTGGAATACAATTCATTTTAATTACATTAACCTTCCCAATCATCGATAAGTGTAATGAAGCCCACCTGTCCACATCATTCGAAAACCTTTTTATTAAGGGATCAAAATTAACTCTGACTAAATCAGACAAATTTGCTGGGAATAAAATTCCCAAGTACTTAATGGCCTGTTTGTGCCACTGGAAGGCGCCCGGCTGGAAGGCCATTACTGGACCGTATGCTGTCAAAGCCAAAGCTTCCGATATTGACTTTGTATCCTGAGAACTTGGAAAAGGAATTAATAATTCTGTGGAGGCAAGGCATGGATCTAGTGGGGTCGGAGACGAATAATAAAATATAATCTGCGTAAAGCAGAAGCTTATGCACCACACTTTCCGCAATCACCCCTGGAAAATCATCCTCCTTTCTTATCGCGGCTGCTAATGGTTCCAGGGCAAGACAGAACTATAACGGGGAAAGAGGGCAACCCTGCCGAGTGCCCCTATTCAGAGTAAAATAATCTGAAATTAATCCATTTGTTTGTACCGCTGCTACAGGGTGTTTATAAAGTAACTTAATCCAACGAATAAATGTACTCCCGAACCCATACATTTCCAAAATCTTAAAAAGATAATCCCATTCTACCATATCAAACGCCTTTTCGTCGTCAAGTGAGATGGCTGCAACCGGAGACTGATCATTCGCTACTGACCACATGATATTGATGAGACACCTGATGTTATCAGATGAGCTGCGGCCCCGCATAAACCCTACCTGATCTATATGTATAAGAGATGTCATAACCTTACCTAATCGGTTAGCCAAAATTTTTGACAAAACATTTACATCTAGTTAAATCAGGGAGACTGGACGGTAACTTTTACACTCACTTGGATCTTTGTCCTTTTTAAGAATCAGACTGATCCGGGCTTGTGTCATGGTTGGAGGAAGCTTTCCATTCTTTAATGATTCAGTATAAACTTCTAACAAAAGTGAAGCCAGTTCTGTAACATAGGATCTAAAAAATTCTGCGGCAAAACCATCTGGCCCCAGAGCCTTGCCAGTAGGTAGGGACTTAATTACCTCGTCAAGCTCCTCCAAGGTTATCTCAGAATCAAGAGCGTTTTTTTGCTCAGTTTTCAGTTTAGGAAGATCTAATGGGTCCACAAAGTTTCTAATATCTTCATCAGTAGACGAAGATGTGGAACTATAAAGATCAAGATAGAATTCTTTAAACGCATTATTAATATCAATGGCTGAGGTAAAAATTTCACTACCAGCAGATTTCACTGAGGGTATGGTAGAAAAAGACTCTCTCTGCTTTATATATCTAGCCAAAAGCTTCCCTGCTTTGTCCCCCGACTCTTGCCCTGAATAACCAAAACTCCACTTTCTGCGACAAAATAGTTTTATACACTATATTGCCAAAAGTATTCGCTCACCCATCCAAATAATTGAATTCAGGTGTTCCAATCACCTCCATGGCCACAGGTGTATAAAATGAAGCACCTAGGCATGCAGACTGCTTCTACAAACATTTGTGAAAGAATGGGCCACTCTCAGGAGCTCAGTGAATTCCAGCGTGGTACTGTGATAGGATGCCACCTGTGCAACAAGTCCAGTCATGAAATTTCCTCACTACTAAATATTCCACAGTCAACTGTCAGTGGTATTATAACAAAGTGGAAGCGATTGGGAATGACAGCAACTCAGCCACGAAGTGGTAAGCCACGTAAAATGACAGAGTGGGGTCAGCGGATGCTGAGGCGCATAGTGCATAGAGGTCGCCAACTTTCTGCAGAGTCAATCGCTACAGACCTCCAAAGTTCATGTGGCCTTCAGATTAGCTCAAGAACAGTGCGTAGAGAGCTTCATGGAATGGGTTTCCATGGCCGAGCAGCTGCATCCAAGCCATACATCACCAAGTGCAATGCAAAGCGTCGGATGCAGTGGTGTAAAGCACGCCGCCACTGGACTCTAGAGCAGTGGAGACGCGTTCTCTGGAGTGACGAATCACGCTTCTCCATCTGGCAATCTGATGGACGAGTCTGGGTTTGGCGGTTGCCAGGAGAACGGTACTTGTCTGACTGCATTGTGCCAACTGTGAAGTTTGGTGGAGGGGGGATTATGGTGTGGGGTTGTTTTTCAGGAGCTGGGCTTGGCCCCTTAGTTCCAGTGAAAGGAACTCTGAATGCTTCAGCATACCAAGAGATTTTGGACAATTCCATGCTCCCAACTTTGTGGCAACAGTTTGGGGATGGCCCCTTCCTGTTCCAACATGACTGCGCACCAGTGCACAAAGCAAGGTCCATAAAGACATGGATGAGTGAGTTTGGTGTGGAAGAACTTGACTGGCCTGCACAGAGTTCTGACCTCAACCCGATAGAGCACCTTTGGGATGAATTAGAGCGAAGACTGCGAGCCAGGCCTTCTCGTCCAACATCAGTGTCTGACCTAACAAATGCGCTTCTGGAAGAATGGTCAAAAATTCCCATAAACACACTCCTAAACCTTGTGGAAAGCCTTCCCAGAAGAGTTGAAGCTGTTATAGCTGCAAAGGGTGGGCCGACGTCATATTAAACCCTATGGATTAAGAATGGGATGTCACTTAAGTTCATATGCGTCTAAAGGCAGATGAGCGAATACTTTTGGCAATATAGTGTATCTATATTTCAATCGGGTCAATTCTCTGAGGCCATCAGATGACAAATGGCGCTTCAGCTCTGCCTCTGCACTTTTAATATTTCCTTCCAACTCCACGAGTTCTTGTGCTTTGGATTTTTTGATGAATGAGGCATACTGTATGATCCGATCCCTAAGAACTGCCTTAAGTGCCTCCCAAGCCACGTCCACAGAGGATACCAAGGACCAGTTGATCTCCATATAAACACTGATTTCAGTCTTTAACATTTGTTGGAAATCAGGATTTTGCAAAAGAGATACATTAAGGCGCCAACTATATGATTTCTTTTTCTCTATATTTGGCAACACCTCTAAACTCACCAGGGTGTGATCCGAGACTAAAATGTTTCCAACTGAGAAATCAACAACAGATGAAATGAGGGATTTGGATATTAAAAAAAAAAAAAAAATCTATTCTAGAATAAATCTAATGGACTGATGAAAAAATGTATAGTCTCTACAAGATGGGTTCAAAAGTCTCCAAATATCCGTAAGACCAAGATTTTTACACATTTTAAGCATCAGTGTTGCTCTAGGGGGCTTGCTTCACTATGATCAAGGACTGAGTCCATCAAAAGATTAAAGTCTCCTCCCAAAATTATATCCTGAGGGGTGCCAGTGGCTTGCAACATCTCTTCAAGATCTATAAAAAAGCCCTGATCATCAGCGTTAGGTGTGTAAATATTAGCCAAAATCAGACTTTGCCCCTGAATTTCTGCTAAAACAATAATGACTCTTCCTAATTTATCATTAAACTGTTTGAGAAATTTGAACTGTAAATGTTTATTTACCAATATAATGACTCCCTTGCTCTTACTTGAGCCAACACTAAAGAAAACATGTCCACCCCATATCTTCCCAACTTTTTCAGCTTCCTGCGGGGAAAGATGCGTTTCTTGAAGAAACACTATATCATATTTCTTAAGTTTAAGAAATAACCTTCCTTCTTTTTATAGGGTGCTCCAACCCATTCACATTCCACGTGGAGAGAGATAATACACTCATATTAATATCTGACATTTTAATATAATAGAAAAATAAATTGTGTGCCAAAAACATAATTATGAAGACCACATTTCAACATTAATGCAACAATAAAACCCTGAACTTCCCCCCGAACAAAACAAACAGAAAAAAGAAAAACGTGCACATTAACCCCACGCACGACAGCACCAACCGGCATCAATCCCTTTAAACTCAAAGAGTCCATGTACGCCTATGAGAGCCCCCGCGACAACTTTGCCATCGGATTGCTCAATTTTGCCTCACAAATCTGTAAAGCAAAATTACATAACATCAAATATTTTGTAAAACAAACCCCAGCCAATAGGCAGAATAAACACAAAGAACATGTAGACTCATTCACAGAACTGTCTCAAAGGTGTGTTCCTTCACAAAACAAATTCCAGCCGATATAAAGCCGTTCAGTTTCCTCGGGCAGACAAACGAATCTTCAGTGAGCCAGCTGATGAGTGCAGCAGATGACATAATCATTCCAATGTCCCACGAAAATACTCCACAAATCATACTCCAGCCAACAGGAGGCATAAGCACAAGGAACTGACAGATTCATCCATAACTGTCCCGAAGTAATGTTATTTAACAAAACAAGCTCCAACCGCTAGGCGGAACCAGCACAAAAGGAAACGAAACACGCATCCCAGTTCCACGGATGGTTGAGTCAATTCACTCGGAGGCCGCATAAATGTATATCCCATGATTTACACAGTCTGCCAACTTTATAAAAGACATCCTTTGTGTGGGCATGTAGATATTTTGCGGTCATCCGTTCATTGTAAAAGTGATCTTCCGTCAATGCAAAAGTTTCTTTAAGGAAAAGTGTTAATCCACAAAACAAAACAAACTCCAACCACTCGTCGGAGCCAACGCAAAAGGAAAAAAAATGGTGCCCAGCTTCCTCCGAAAGCCAGAGTATGTACAGTGAGTCAATCCACTCACAAGAAAAACACCCAATGGTTACTCACCCACTGTTTCAATAAAAGACATTGCCTGATTGGGACATGTAAATACTTTTCTGCCATCCTTGGTGTTTGTTCCCAGTCTGGCTTGAAACATCATAGCAAAAGTGATCTTTCGCGAGTTTCTTGCATTCCCTGAACCGATCGCGTTTCTCCCTTGTCGAGTTCGCAAAATCCGCGAACAAGAAAATATTGTAATTCTTCCAAGAATGCTTTCCTTTGCTCCTCACCTGGCGCAACATGAGATCTTTATCGGATGAACTCAAAAATTTGTCCAGATTTGATTGAGGCCTTCCTCCCTCAGCATATCTGTGAGCTGGGACTCTGTGAGCTCGCTCGATTTCCAGCTTGTGGCCTGTTAGGTCGAGCAGACGTATTAAAGCGAGATCCTTCAAGTCCGCAAGTTCCTTCGTTAACATCACCGACATGTTGGACAGTTGATACTGGATTCCTTCTCCCGCCGCGCCATCAAAATCGAGTCCCCGGTCCACAGGCCTGTCTGGGCTTTCATCTTGAACCCATAAGTGTCTTTTAATGTCTCCAGAGCCCATTTTGACTTCTTTGCCATGTTTACCTCAAACAGTAAATGTGTAACTGGGTGTATAGAATTTCACCGGATTATATCATTAAAATCATTTTAAAAATTAGCAAAGTGCACAGAGCTGTCTCTCACACGTCTGCCCTTCGCATGGCGTCACCCAAACTCTCCCTTTACAGATCTTTATTGTAAAGGGTTTAAACAATGTTTTCTATGCTTGTTTAATGAACCATAAACAATTAATGAACATGCACCTGTGGAACGGTTGTTAAGACGCTAACAGCGTGTTAATTGCCTACAGCTTACAGATGGTAGGCAATTAAAGTCACAGTTATAAAAACTTAGGACACTAAAGAGACCTTTCTACTGACTCTGAAAAACACCAAAAGAAAGATGCCCAGGGTCCCTGCTCATCTGCGTGAACGTGCCTTAGGTATGCTGCATGGAGGCATGAGGACTACAGATGTGGTCAGAGCAATAAATTGCAATGTCCGTACTGTGAGACGCCTAAGACAGCGCTACAGGGAGACAGGAAGGACAGCTCATCGTCCTCGCAGTGGCAGACCACGTGTAACAACACCTGCATAGGATCAGTACATCTGAATATCACACCTGCAGGACAGGTACAACAACAACTGCCCGAGTTACACCAGGAATGCACAATCCCTCCATCATTGCTCAGATAGGCTGCAATAGGCTGAGAGAGGCTGGACTGAGGGCTTGTAGGCAGTAGCGGATTTAGGCATGGGCGACATGGGCAGTTACCCAGGGTGGCATCTTGTGGGGGGGGGGGGGGGGCGGCACGAGGCACAACTTTGGGAGCGTTCTCATTTACAATCACCAACCCCCGCACACCCCACATGATTTTATGCATTGCACTGCTGCCACACAATTGGCTGATTAGATAATCGCAAGAATAAATAGGTGTACTGGTGTTCCTAATAAAGAGCTCGATGAGTGTATATGCATAAACCTATAGAATTAAGGAGGTTTTTTATTTTGTCCACCATAAATTGTACCACACAAAATCTGTGAATGACTAATTTTAATTCAAATATTAATCAAGCATTGTAATAATCAGGGTTTGAAATGAACACCCGCCAAATGGGGGTATGTCATGCGCAGTGGCGGGTACTTTTGCTCATCTACCCGCCACCGTGGCAGGCGATCTTTAAGACATCTCGGAGTGACATATGACAAGAAATGCTGTTAGACACAAAGCGTTTGAAGAAACACACTTGATAATATTTTGAAAAACAGACGAAAGAAAAGCCTTCAATGTGCGTGTCTGATTCTCCATGTGTTCAGATGTTTAGTGGCACTCTTCCGCCCATTAGCGCAGCACGATTGTTTCTAATGGAATGCACGCATGCATAGTTCTCACTCTTCTCCGTTTCAGTTGGCTGAAAACAGTTTGCAAGAATAGTGTTGTGGCAAAGTAGGTTTGCCTCTTAAAAGCAGCCCAGTTTTCCCTCCACTAACATTTTTCTGTGTTTAGCGGTGATCTTCCTCTCTCTCTTACTTCACTGTTAGCGCGGCAAGTGCATGCGCAGGGTTTGCTAACATCAGAATACAAACGGCTAGCTAGGCCATTTACAAAAGTCCCATACAGTGTCATACAAATAACCACAACTGAAACCACTATGTTTTCAATGTGTTTATTATACCCACACAGCCACAGCAACTCCATACATGAACAGCTTGGGAATGTTTAGTTTTGCTTCCGGGTTTGGGAAAAGGACCCAAGTGTAAACTGCTGTGACCTAAAATAATGCCAGAGCATAGGCAGGTAAAGCGAATATTCCATTTGAGGTGGTGGTACTGGAAAATGTATTTAATTATATTGGTGTTTATTACTGAGTAATGTGATTACTAGGTAATTGAATCATTTTTTATCATTGTTTAATATATAAATTGTTTTGGTTTATTTGTTTTGTTATATTTTGAAAATATATCAAGTGTTATAATTTTCTGGTTCTTCCTCTTGGTTTGTTGTGGTTGGGTGACAAGGACTATAGACTAACCCGACAAGGTATAAAAGGGCAGTGTCTCCTGGGAAAAGACAGAGAGAGTGTGTATTGAAAGTAGGATCACAGTGGCTACAATCAGGGTTCCCACTCTTTTCAAGGCACAAATTTCCAGGACATTTTATGCTCCCAACAAGTGTAATATTTAAGCACATTTAAAAAAACACATGCCCATTTCTGTGGGCATTTCTGTTTGTTTTTGATGGTAGTTTATCATCTCCAGATAAGGAGTTTGCTCCATGGCCCAGTGTGATTATTATTTCCTGTAAAACTGTGATTTAATTAAATAAATACATAGTCTGTATGTGCTGTGCACTTCAGAGTGATCTCTGTCTCTGTCAACTCACACACAACAGCGTGCGTGATGATCATGATGGTGCTTTCAGTGTATGAGCGATCGGCACTACACATTCATTTTGAAGCGTGCATCTTGCAGGTTATTTATTTATTTAATTAAATCAGAGACTTTTTTAGTTTAATTATCACACTAGGACATATAATAATTTTAATTAGATTCATTGTACATTCAAACATTCATTTTCATCCAAATATGTCATATTCCATGACATTCTGCATTTTTATGACTAGATTCCGTGTTTTCCGCATACTGCATGTGGTAACCGCGGTACAAGTTGACTCCGATCGTTGAATTACTGAAAATGAATTCACATCCTGAGGTATTAAGGCTGAATACCACGCTACTAACCCAGTGTGATTTATTTTTTTATTTTTTTTAAAATCAGTGGTCCGACTGTCATCGACTGTCAAAATTTGTCTAAAGTGGAGACAATAACTGATCCACAGACATGTTTTCCACGGTTATTTTTTTAAAGAATAAGCTAAAAAGCACCAAATTAAGCTATTTTAATTATTCAAGTATAGCAAATT
Source organism: Myxocyprinus asiaticus (assembly GCF_019703515.2). NCBI lineage: Eukaryota > Metazoa > Chordata > Actinopteri > Cypriniformes > Catostomidae > Myxocyprinus > Myxocyprinus asiaticus. The sequence goes on along the minus strand of NC_059362.1, from coordinate 6,229,413 downwards.
ATCTGCACAATTGTTCAGAATTAGCTGCAAAAATAAAGGGTATTTTGGTGTGGCTTGCTTCTGTTTCACAAATTTGTTCAGTTTCATTAATTGATTAGTTTAGTGACCACTTCTGGAGATGCCACTAGGTGGCAACAAATGAGCGTCTCATGTGCAATAAGTGAGTCATTGAATCATTTTGAGATGTTCACAACCTCAATCTGCCAAGAGACTTCATAGTATTTAAGCATTATAAGCACAAAGCAGATCTATAATTTCCGTTCAGTTTGTGAACTGCATAAGCATGACTTTTTCATTCAAAAAGACAACAATAATAGTCTAATAATAATAAGTATCAATAATGTCCTTATCTTCTCCTTTATAAACAATCTGCATGTCAAATCTACTTTCACATGAGTTGAGTCAATGCTCCATTCAATGCCAGTGTCAAGCGGCGCTTTCACCTCCACATGACAAGCATTGCAGAAAGCATCATGGAGGGGCGAATTTACGATCTTAAATTTACATACTCTCAAAGACATCATTTGTGAGGCAAAAACATGTGAAAAACACTTTCGTGTGAAGTTGGAGCTGAGATTGCGTTGACACGTTACTTCATAGACTTCAATGTATTCGGCAGCGCTGACAGGAGTCAGCCCCTCAACATGTATAAACATCAGTCACTTTTACACATTTATAGCTTTTCCACCCTTTTCTCTCCGTGATGAACAAGGTAGACTCACGTGCTGATGCTGAAGTAAATGAACAACATGCCCCTCTCATTCAGTGGGTCAGTACATGTACCAGGTCATTCAGTTTGTTTATGAATGAGAAGTTTCACAAATGCGCTTCTCACTGTCCACGTGCCATTCACGTGATTGGCCGTAGCAGTAACAAATCAAGCGTTCTGGCTCAGTTGGACTGCGATTGCCAAACACACTATTGGCTGCTGCTGTAATCAATCATGTTGTTTCACAATGCGAAGCCGCCGGCAGTGACAAAATGATACGAATTTGTGTATTTGACTCCTATTCCAAGTCCCGATCGTTCCATGTTTTTTTTTTACATGTAACAGAAACCTTGCTAGCAACACAGACAAACCGTTTTATTATACTGAAATATTTTCCAGGACAAATAATTATTTTCCAGGACATTTAGGTATTTTTCTAATCTTCCATGACTTTCCATGACTGGAAAACTGTACTGCAAAACTGCAGGTTTTCCAGGATGCATGGGAACCCTGTACAATAGGCTGAGAAATAGTGAAAACAATTTTTATTCATTTGTAGTATATGTAAACTGAGATTTTCTGCTGTAACTATTTTTTTAAATATATTTTATAGTTTTTTCCACTTAGCACTTAATAAACACTCTTGCACTGGATGTGCTATTCATGGCCTTCATCTTTTTCTTATAAAAGGACTAGGGTCTAGAAGACACCTTTACCCACACTTAAAGCTAAAGTGTGACAGATGGTGGTAGCACTGGGTGGGCCGCAAATGGGTAAAAGTGCCAAAAAGAGTAAGATTACATTCTCAGAAGAATTTGTCAGACACCAAGGAGACAGAGTCAGCATCGGAGGAGGAAGGAACGTGGGACACTATGGAGTCAGAGGAAGAGGGCTATGTTGCTCAAGGTGCCAAACCCAAGGCACGTGCTCGTCCTACAAAGCCGTCTTAGTTGTCAGAGGTAGCACAGCTTTTTGACCAGTTCTTCATGACTCGGCAGGAACGAGATTGCAGACTTTTCCAAAAGCTGAAAACCAGTCTGACCCAAGTTAAGGAATTGAAGGGGGAGAAGACTCTGAAGATTCTGAAATCTCAATCATTGCTGCGACACCTAGGTTCCTGATGTCAACACCTAACACTAATGTTGAGAGTCCAAGATTAGTTCTCAAAGCATAACACCAGCACCAAGACTCTCATCCCACTTTAAGGGTCCTGCACCAGGTCCAAATCCATCCTCCCAACCAACCTCTTCAGCTCAGCCAGAGCAATAACCTAGAGACTTCCTCATCTGGGCACAACCCAAGATGCCAGACTTTCAAGATGGTGAGGATATTGAAAATTTCCAGCTCCACTTCGAACGTCTAGCTAAGAAGTGGACATGGTCTCTATAGGAGTGAGCATGTCGTCTCATCCCTCAATTGACTGAAAAGGCATTGGAAGCATACAGTATTCTGCCAGGGATGAAGAGAAATCCCACCTCTATACAGACCTGAAGGAAGCATTGCTTGCTAAGTTTGATATCTCGCCAGAGACCCATCGGCTGCAGTTTTGGAAAACATCAACTCTATTGGGAGACATATCACAGACTGAAAAGCCTCTACCACCACTAGATAAAGCCCGAGATCCACAGCAAAGAGGAGATTGGGGAGATTATCATACTGGAAGAGCTGCTTTGTGTCCTGCCCTTAGTCCTCCATATCTGGGTCCAGGAACATGAGCCTACTGATGGACTGATGGACTGATTGCAGCTCAGTTAGCCCTGCATTACCTCAGTGCAAGAGGAGGGACAACCCGTCCAGAAAAATTACAAGAGTAAGAACAATGGACTAATGGAGGTAACTCTGGTATGGTTTATGAACAACATTCTAAAGACTTTAAAGACAATGCTAAGACAAAGAATGTATTGATTTGTTTTTACTGTCAACAGCAGGGTCACAAAGCATCTACAGTCATGTGAAACAATTAGGACACCCCATGAAATATTTAGTTATTTTTTAAGAAATATGGACATATCAATATTTGATCTTCTTTCAAACAATATCTATAGATAAAGGTAATGTAATTGAACCAAAAACAATGACATTTTAACCATGATATCATTTATTTAACAAAAAATGTACAAAGATGCCAATTCCTACTGAGGACAAAGTTAGGACACCCTATGCCCTAGTAGCTGGTATTGCCCCCTTTGGCTGAAATAACCTCAATAAGCTGTTTCCTATAACTGTCTACATGTCTCTGACATCGACTGGGAGGAAGTTTTTCCCACTCCTCCATGCAGAATTTTTTCATGTTCTGTGTGATGTTTGAGGGGTTTCTTGCATGCACAGCCCATTTCATATCACCCCACAGCATCTCAATACGATTAAGACCCGGGCTTGACTTGGCCATTCCAGAACTCTCCATTTCTTTCTTTTGAGCCATTCCTTGGTGGATTTACTGGAATGTTTTGGGTCATTGTCATGTTGCATAGTCCACATCTGCTTCAGCTTCAATTTTCAGATAGATGGTCTTACATTTTCCCCAAGCACCCTCTGATACAATGAAGAATTCATAGTGGATTCTATGATAGTGAGCTGGCCAGGCCCTGCTGCAGCAAAGCAGCCCCAAACCATGACATTTCCACCCCTATGCTTCACAGTTGGTATGAGGTTCTTGTGCTCAAATGCTGTCTTTGATTTGCGCCACACATGTCTTCTGTTACTGTGCCCAAACAATTCAACTTTGGATGTCCAAAGCACCTTGTTCCAGAAGTCCTGGTCTTTATCTCTGGCAAACTTTAGTCTTGCCCTGATATTTTTTTTTAATTTTTTTTGAGAGCAAGGGTTTCCTCCTTGCACACCTCCCAAGCAAATCAAACTTGTGCAGTCTCTTTCGTTTGGTAGATGCATGTACTTTGACATCAACTGTGGCAAGAGCTACCTGTAGGTCCCGAGATTACATTTTAGGATTGTTGGAGACTTCTTTAAGCATCTTGCGGTCTGCTCTTGGGCTGAACTTGCTAGGACGGCCTGACCTGGTCATGTTGGCAGTTGTTTTAAATGTTCTCCACTTTTTTTTTTTTTTTTATATTTTTTTAAATCCCTTCCCAGACTCATATGCATCTACAACCTTCTTTCTGAAGGCCTCAGAGAGCTCTTTTGATCTCACCATGGTGAATTTCACTCACTTCAACAATCAAGAGCAAACCAAACTAAATGTCTGAGGTTTAAATAAGACAGGCTCCTCCACAATCCTCTCTAACGATGTTCCAATCTTTTGCACCTGATGTGGTGCACCTGATTCTAATTTTATGCATTTTAAGTAGTAAATAAATGTGGGGGTGTCCTATCTTTTTCCTCACCAAAAATTGCATTTCTATTTAGTACATTTTACATATAATTTAAAAAAGACATTTCTTCAGTTTTATTAGTTTATTTATATTACCTCCATCTCTCAATATTGTTAAAATGAAGATCTAATGTCCATATGTTGAAAAAGACAAAGGTTTTCATGGGGTGTCCTATCTTTTTCACATGACTGTGTTATGCCCACTAAAAATGCCTAAGCTATCTAGCTATTGTTATTTTCCAGGGGAGGGTGATTGGTCATTTCCAGAACCTAAGGGTCAGATGACTGTTGAAAATCTGAAAGCAAAGCAGAAAAGCAAAGTAGGCACAATGGAAATGTCAGTATTAATCAATGGTCAACACCCGTACAAGCTTTAGTGCAAACAATGGTGCCCTTCAACATGCAGACACATCCCAAACACCACTGTATGACAGTGTTGTCACTAAGGACAGTAAAGAGTCCTTTGACTGTGAATACACATACCTTCTTGAAAATGACATTCTCTACCTTGCTGATCACCCTGAACCTTGGTTAGTGGTACCTGCAGTCTGTCATCCAGTAGTTCTCCAACTTGCATATAAGATTCCCTGGGTTGGCAATTTAGGGCAACCAAAGACTTACCTTAGGGTTAGTCGCCGCTTCTTCTGGCCCTCTATGTATGCAAATGTCCAGCAATACTGCAAATCCTATCCTAATTGCCAAAAGACACACAAATGCAGTTTAACAATCCTCCATCAACTACCCATAATCACCACTTAGGCAGATTGCAATGGACATTGTAGGGCCCCTTGAAAAGAGCAGCTCAGGATTTCAATACATCCTCGTAATCTGTGACTACACCACCAGGTTTCCATAGGCCATTCCCTTGTGGTCCATCACCACTCCAAGATTAATTTCTGCCCTTGTCCAACTGTTTTCTTATGTAGGTTTCCCAGAAGAAATTCTTACATATCAAGGTACCAATTTCACTTCCCGTCTCAAGCCCAGCTCAATCAACTACTTGGCATTACAAGTATTTGCACAACACACTATCACCCACAAACAGATGGATTATTACAAAGATTTAATCAGACACTCAAGTCCATAATTAAGAAGTTTGTGGCAGACATAGGAAAGGATTGGATCAAATGGTTACAGTTCATTGTGTTTGCCTAATGGATGGTCCCTAAAGGGCCCACTGGCTTTTCACCTTTTTAACTCCTCTATGGCAGGCCTGTTCAGGGGCCCCTTGATTTTCTCAGAAAACCAATGGGAGGACAAAGCTGTCAGGGACAGGGAAAGGCATTATTTCCAATGTGTTGGAGAAAAGGGACCATTTGGACACATGCACAACAATCTCTAGACACAGAATAGTGCCAAAAACAAAACAAAAATCCAGTGAGCAGCAGTTCTGCAGACGGAATCGCCTTTTTCATGAGAGAGGTCAATGCAGAATGGCCAGACTGGTTCGAGCTGACAGAAAGGCTACAGTAACTAAGATAACCCCTCTGTACAATTGTGGTGAGCAGAATAGCATCTCAGAATGCACAACACTTCAGACCTCGAGGCGGATGGGCTACAACAGCAGAAGACCAGAGTTTCATGATCATGACATTGAGTTCACTGTTCTTCAGTGGCGTTCCTAGTCACTGGATCTGAATCCAATAGAACACCTTTGGGATGTGGTAGAACGAGAGATTCGGAGCAAGAATGCGCAGCTGGCAAATTTGCAGAAATTGTGTGATGCAATCATGTCAACATGGACCTGAATCTCAAAGGAATGTTTCCAAAATCTTGTGGAATACATGCCACGAAGAATTTAGGCATTTTTGAGAGCAAAGGGAGGCCCTACCCAGTATTAGTATTGTGTTCGATAGATAGATCGAATGATTGATAGACAGACAGACAGACAGATAGATAGACTGATTGATTCATTGACTGGCAAGTCGACCAGACAGAGGGACAAAGCAAGAAAACATGTTCTTACCCCTAGTTCAGTTGAGAGCATAAGAGCTTTGCCTTTGGCAGTGAGATCTTTGTAGAGAGCTTCAATCTCTGACTGATACTGCTGTGTCCTATCATCTGTGGTCTGAGTCTCCACTGAAAACAGAATATTGCCCACTCTTTTACACACACACACACACACACACACACACACACACACACACACACACACACACACAAGTAATGTCATAAGATACAAAATAAATCCCATATTATAGTATGGGAATGATTCTGGCTACACAGTTGAGGTTTTAGCTATTTTTATCGTACTTTTATGTGGAGCTTTACAGCCCCGGACCTTATTCAAGAGAAGAGCACTCTGAATACTTTGAAATATTTCTCCTATTGTGTTCCAAAGAAAAAAGAAAGTCATATGGGTTTGGATCAACATGAGGGAGAGTAAATGATCACAGATTTTCAAACTATCCATTCAAGTAACGACATACCATGCTTGCAGTGCAAAAAATAAACTTGTTTCCCCTCTGAATTAAGTTACCTTAATGGCAAATTATGTTTTAAGATGTATAGATATTTTTTTACTGCAAAACAAGACAAAAATACTGACTAAGAAAATAACTGTTTTCATGTACACAGTGTGCCTTCATACAGTTCCCTCAATCATCAAACTAATCATATACTATCTCATATTCTCTTGGTTAACTCCCAGGATTAGCTGTCCCTTCACAAACTTGCCTATAAACCCTATCATGGCCAGCTTATCCCAAAACCAGAATACAGTGAAAATACAGTAATGAAAATGAACTTTCCATGCAGGATATTTCCAAATGGTTTAGGTGGAAGTTCTCACCGATCTCCTGTGATGGTGATGGTGAAACCATCATATTCTTTTCCAGGATCCTTCCAACTGGGCACTTTTGAGTTAACTGTGAAGCCGTCTCTGGTTTTACTGTTGAACTGCTTCAGAGAGACAAAAAAACAGAGAAGCATTCATCCTTCATATGTAGGATGTTCACGATACCAATATTTCAGTCAGTATTAATACCAGTAAAATTTAACGATTCCCGATGACAATTTCGATACCACGAAAAAATAGGTAATTTGCTATTGGACACACTCCTTTAGCCTATTTACAAGTTATAAATCAATGTAAATAATAAATTAAAACAATTGCATGTTTCCTTTAAGTGTTCCTCAATTAAGTAAACATGCACAAGTTTTTTTTAAGTAGGACCCTGTGAATCAGTTTTATTTTTGCACCCAAATTCTGTGTTTTCCGTTCCATGTTTTATAGTGTAATTCAATTTCATTATCAAAATTATGTCTAATCAAAAGAATTCATAAAACTTTAATCAAATGAAAATAGAACAATTACTTTTCAACATACCATTGCATTTTGTATCAAATGAAGTGCTTCAGTAAAGATCCTCACAGCATAATCTAAAACACAACACTGGTCTTATTTTTGTCAAATAAAGTTCTGCACAACAGAGCATTAGGGGTGCACCGATCGATCAGCCACCGATCTAAATTTTTAGATAACATTTTTTTTTTTGCAGCACGCAAGGAATAACACAAAGGGTGCTTCTCAATTGGAAGGCTGCAGCTTCGTTAGGCTGGATATCTTGGCTGCCACGTCATAAAGCACCATCGAAGGCCATCTCAATTGTGAGGACCCTTGGAAGGCAGTCTTGTTTTGCAGCCTTCGTTTGCCATATTTTGGAGGATGCATCAAGTGCATCCTGCATGGTCTTCAATCTGACCCACAATCCCTTGCACATGTCCCAAATTATGAAAAAAAAAAAAAAAAAGGTCAGAAAACAAGTCACATGATCGCGGAGGCAGAAACCATTATGACGCAGCCATGCACACATACTTTTTTCTCTCTTCAAGTTTTTCTTTGCATTTGCAGCAATGACAATATGTAGAAAAATAAAAAAGGGCAAGTAGTTTAGACAATACAACACATTATAAGACACAAAGCACAAAAAATAAATAAAAGGGGAATTACATGGATTTGAAAAGCTTTAAATATTTCTTTTAAAAGTTTTATAGTTTTAAGCTTATATTTGAAAGGGTTTCAATATAAATCCTAACATCAGTGTTGCAAAATGTATAAAGGCTTTTTTGAGTGACTAACTTTGTGAATAAAACATTTTGCTTAAATAATTTAGAAATTAAGGACATATTTCTCATTTTCTGAAGTATATACATTTTCTAAACAAAGTAAAATATCACATGGTTCTAAGCATATGGTTTGTCATCCGCCTCATTCTAGCACTGAATGCTGAGGAGTCTAGCCTACAGCCTCAGAAGGACTCATCTATGAAGGACACACGGAGTGAGCACGGAGAGGACAGATATTGCAAATGGGTATAAAAACGAATTAAACAACAAATAAACATGCAAATACAAATCTGAGTATACATGATGTAACATGAGTCGTGACAATCAGACGTTGTGTGGAGCTGTTTGTGTGATCATGAGCATTTTCCCTCTCTTCAACATGCACGTTCTCATTGTCAATCAAAAAAGCACGCTCAAGCAAGCGTATACATTTTTTATGTGCATTTTGGAGATTTCATTCGCATCTTGCTGTTTCCATTCAGCAGTTTATTGCAATATCCCAAAATGTGCATAAAAAAAGTTGAGGGAAACAGCTATGGTTAGGTCAATGTAGCTAGTCTTAAATAATAATAATAAATATAGCTGCAAGCAGTAATGATCGAGGCCAAGCCCTAAATCCATTCCCTAAGCACATTGCAAAAAGCTCCAGCACAACAGCATCACAACGTTTATACCCCACCCGAGCAGTGTTGAATTTACATTTTGAAGTGTTCAATGTTGATTTGGCCAAACAATTAATCAAATAAAGTAGGTACACTCTCTGAGTGATGGTTGATCATTAGTGATGACACCTGGTGTTAACAAGCAGAGTCTACTGAAGGAAAGAAAGAGGGACAACAAGATCAAGAAAACAAGAGAACACACCAGCAGACACCACAAACATTTTATCTGTCTTACTGTCACACAGCCTAGTTTTATTACTATTTGTGTCATAAACCGGTGAGATTCAATACACCCTGATTCTTAACTGTTCTAGGAAGACAATATGTCAAAGAATTCAAAATCCTCTGGCTCTGGAGATATTAAAAGACACCTATGTGCTCAAGCTGAAGACCCTGAACAACAAGCCGAAAGCTAAATTTCTGAGATCATCCGATAAATATCTTGTGTTACGCAAGGCGAGGAGTAAAGGAAAGCTTTCTTGGAAGAACCACAGCATTTTCTTTTTCCCAGACTTTGCGAATTCAACAAGAGTGAAACGTGATCGATTCAAGGAATGCAAGAATCTCTTACATCAACGGAAGGTCCGGCCAAATTGAGAACAGATACTAAGGATGGCCGTAAAACATTCACATGCCCACAGCAAGCGATGTCCTTCAAAGAGACAATGGGGTGAGTAAACCATTTGGTGATTTTCATGTAGCTGTCTAGTGGGCCTGACTCACTGAACATATACTTGACTGTCCGAGGAAGCTGTGCACCTTTTTCGTTTCTTTTTGTGCTGGTTCCGCCTAGCGGCTGGAGTTTGTTTTGTGTATTATCATTTCATCGGGACAGTTTGTGGTTGAATCTGCATGTTTTTGGTGCTTATGCCTCCTGTGGCCTGGAGTTTGTTTTGTGGAATATCTCTTGCAGGACATTGGAGTGAAATGATTGTATTTTATTTTTTTGTGCTGGTTCCGCTAGCGGCTGGAGCTTGTTTTGTGGAACACACCTTCGGGACAGTTACGTGGACGAATCGGAAAATTGTTTTTTTTGTTAATTCCGCTTATTGGCTGGAGTTTGTTTTATAGATTATTTTTTGCTGTGTAATTCTGACTCACAAAATTTGTATAGAAGCACCGGACTTGAACGATCCGTCACAGGGGCTCTCGTAGGCGTACATGGACTGTTTGAATGTGCAGGGAGGGAAGGGAATTTTAAAAGTGCAGAGGCAGAGCTGAAACGCCAAATGTCATCTGATGGCCTCAAAGAATTGACCCGATTGAAATATAGAAATAAAGCTATTTTGTCACGGAAGGTAGAGTTTTGGTTATTCAGGGCAAGACAGTCATACTTTGAGTTGGGGGACTAAGCAGGGAAGCTTTTGGCTAGATACATAAAGCAGAGAGAGTCTTTTTCTACCGTTCCCTCAGTGAAATCTGCTGGTGGTGAAATATTTACCTCGGCCATTGATATTAATAATGCTTTTAAAGAATTTTATCTTGATCTTTATAGTTCCACGTCTTCGTCTACTGATGAAGATATTAGGAAATTTGTGGAACCATTAGAACTCCCTAAACTGACGACTGAGCAAAAAAATTATCTTGATTCTGAGATAACTTTGGAGGAGCTTTAACAAATTAAAATGATTTCTGGTCAGTTTTGTATGGCTCGGTCTGGAGATTATTTTGAGCCATAGGGGCTATTCATATCTGTATGCCAAATTTAATAATTTTCCTATGTACGGTTCATAGGGCTGCCATAGACTCCCAGCCAGAATAATAATACTAACGAGGGGTCCATTATTATGCTAGGGTTCTGTATTTCAAACTACAGTAAAATTAATGTAAAACTTACAACGTTAATTTGCCTCATACTGTATAATGATTTACAGTATATTGTTACTGTAAAATAAATTATGATATTTAATTGCATACTGTATATTAAAATACAGTATGTTTTCTTCACAGCAAAATTAATTATGGAAGTTAATTGCATAATGTATCTTAAAATACACTATATTTACTCTACAGCAAAAATAATTACAGTAGTTGATTGTATGTCATAAATTTCGTGAGGCCACAAAGCACGGTAATGTTGAGGCAAAAAAGTCATTACAAAAATTAGGCAGTGTGTATTTACACAACCATGACATCAGTGCAATATATAGATTAACAAACATGCATTTAAAGGAGGCTTTGCGAAAAATTGAGTTTATCCCCACAGGAGATAACTGTGTTCGGCTTAGCTTGCCACTGAATATGCTTCAGCCAAAAGCACAATCACATGGTCTCAGTGAACAAGATATGTGGATGACTAGTCATGTAGATTGGCACAAAGGTAGGCCAGATACTGATCCTTTTGCTAACATGTGTATAGCTACGTTTGTATCTGAATATCATGTTGTTGGTAGAACAGAGAAATGTAAAAAAAAAAAAAAGTTCAACTGAAAAACAACTTGGGTTTTGTTACACAGCGGACTAACTCAAAGCCAGCTGTAATTAGATATGCACGATTTTCTGTTGATTCCAATCTGGAAAAACATTATCAGAGCATTTTGCAATTATTATTCCCTCACCGTAGCGACGCTGACTTAAAACCACCTAATTTTCCAACGTATTAACTTTTTTATCGTAATGGGCAATGTGTTAATGATGGCATTGTTCAAGATGTCAAAAGTATAGTGGATGGAAATAGGCATTTATTTGAAAACGAAAATGAAATTCTTTCTTAAGTCAACAATGTTTTAGTTGATGCATGCGGCCTTGAAGATGTATGGTGTGAGATGTGTCCTGAGCAGGAGTCAATGAAAGAAGCAATCGATTTGAATCTAGTTTGAATGTCTTGTGTAGATCAGATGCTCTCAATATACTTAGGTCTCTGAAGATATTTTCTATCAAGTAAGATAGTGGTGCTTAGAGAAAGTTAGAGGTAAAAAGCCAGAGCCTTTCCATGTATTTGTTACTGGAGGTGCAGGAACAGGAAAGTCACATTTAATCAGAGCTATTCATTATTAAGCAACCAGATTACTGTCCCAAATTGCAACTGCACAAGACAAAGTTTCTGTTCTATTGACAGCACCTACTGGAATTGCTGCTTTCAACTTGGGTGCCAAGACCATCCATAGTACATTTTCAATCAGGACAGATGTAAAATTGCCTTACACACCTTTAGGAGAAGAAAAAGTAAATACAATGCGTGTGGTATTTAGTGACTTGCATATACTGATTATAGATTAAATTTCTATGGTAAACCACAGCCTACTAGCCTATGTCCATTGTAGGCTTAGACAAATAAAGCAGACAGGTGACTACTCTCCATTTGGTAAAGTTAGTATAAATGCTGTGGGAGATGCCACCTGTGAGAGGAAAACCACTGAATTTTTCAAAATGCTCTATTGGATTTTTGGAACAGCACGTTTGCACTGTCAGAATTAACAATTATTTTTAAACAAAAAGACTCAGCTTTTGCTGAAATACTGAACAGATTGCGTACACGCAGCAAGTGTTCCCCACTATCACTTAATGACTTAAATATGCTCAAAAGTAGGGAAACTGGGCAAACCTCTTCCGCTTTACACATTTTCCCAACAAATACGCAAGTGGAAGAGCATAACATCAAACAGATAATTGCATATTGCCCAGACCACATTTATGTAGAGGCTCAGAATTTTGAGAAAAATCAACAAACTGAACAAATGCATCTTAAAAAGGGACACTTTTCCTAAGTATTCAATTCCTGTTTACCGGAAAAGTTGCTATTATGTAAAGGTGTGCGAGTCATGTTAATTGACGTATTGATGCCACTGATGGGCTTGTAAATGGTGTCTGTGGTACTGTAACAGTCATGGCCCTTAACCGCCGGCGCGTCCTGCTGGATTTTTTCCTCATAACAGCGGAAACAACTTAAAATACTCCATCATTTTTGGGCATACAGATAAGTGTAAGACATCATTAGAGACTATAAAGGGTCTACTTTTATTTGTGTACACTCACAATAACAACAAAATCTTGTGCTTTTGTAAAATAAAGAAAATAAATGGTGCGCTTTCAGCCGACTCTGTCTCAGTGAGCATCTTTCTGAAACGTCACAAAAATGAACTGAAACTCGAATTCTTATCACATAAACATGAAACATATGTCTAAAGAAAGCTTAAAATGTCTACTTTTAAATAAAACAATTCAAATTTAAAACAAATATTCTCCTGCAATGTAATCTATATGAAACAAAGCAATGTACAATTTCACCTGGCTCAGATAATTATCCCTAATGTGATCACACCCACGCGCAGAGGGCGCTATTCATACGGTAATGTGCTGAGGCGATCAATGCAAATGGTAAATGCCCCCGAGGCAAGTTTAATATATATATATATATATATATATATATATATATATATATATATATATATATATATATATATATATATACACTATATTGCCAAAAGTATTCGCTCACCCATCCAAATAATTGAATTCAGGTGTTCCAATCACTTCCATGGCCACAGGTGTATAAAATGAAGCACCTAGGCATGCAGACTGCTTCTACAAACATTTGTGAAAGAATGGGCCACTCTCAGGAGCTCAGTGAATTCCAGCGTGGTACTGTGATAGGATGCCACCTGTGCAACAAGTCCAGTCGTGAAATTTCCTCGCTACTAAATATTCCACAGTCAACTGTCAGTGGTATTATAACAAAGTGGAAGCAATTGGGAATGACAGCAAATCAAATACGTGGTAGGCCACGTAAAATGACAGAGTGGGGTCAGCGGATGCTGAGGCGCATAGTGCGCAGAGGTCGCCAACTTTCTGCAGAGTCAATCGCTACAGACCTCCAAAGTTCATGTGGCCTTCAGATTAGCTCAAGAACAGTGCATACAGAGCTTCATGGAATGGGTTTCCATGGCCGAGCAGCTGCATCCAAGCCATACATCACCAAGTGCAAGGCAAAGCGTCGGATGTAGTGGTGTAAAGCACGCCGCCACTGGACTCTAGAGCAGTGGAGACGCGTTCTTTGGAGTGACAAATCACGCTTCTCCATCTGGCAATCTGATGAACGAGTCTGGGTTTGGCGGTTGCCAGGAGAACGGTACTTGTCTGACTGCATTGTGCCAACTGTGAAGTTTGGTGGCGGGGGGATTATGGTGTGGGGTTGTTTTTCAGGAGCTGGGCTTGGCCCCTTAGTTCCAGTGAAAGGAACTCTGAATGCTTCAGCATACCAAGAGATTTTAGACCATTCCATGCTCCCAACTTTGTGGGAACAGTTTGGGGATGGCCCCTTCCTGTTCCAACATGACTGCGCACCAGTGCACAAAGCAAGGTCCATTAAGACATGGATGAGCGAGTTTGGTGTGGAAGAACTTGACTGGCCTGCACAGAGTCCTGACCTCAACCCGATAGAGCACCTTTGGGATGAATTAGAGCGAAGACTGCGAGCCAGGCCTTCTCGTCCAACATCAGTGTCTGACCTCACAAATGTGCTTCTGGAAGAATGGTCAAAAATTCCCATAAACATGCTCCTAAACCTTGTGGAAAGCCTTCCCAGAAGAGTTGAAGCTGTTATAGCTGCAAAGGGTGGGCCGACGTCATATTAAACCCTCTGGATTAAGAATGGGATGTCACTTAAGTTCATATGCGTCTAAAGGCAGATGAGCAAATACTTTTGGCAATATAGTGTATATATATATATATATATATATATAAAATATATTTTAAAATGCAATTTATTCCTATGATGTAAAGCAGAATTTTCAGCATCATTACTCCGGTCTTCAGTGTCACATGATCCTTCAGAAATCATTCTAATATGCAAAGATTTTGCTGATAAAAGCAATTTATTGCAAAAACAACATCCAAGTATGTATCAACACAATGCCACAGTTTGAACTTTATAATATTTCACCACATAACACCAACAACTCTTTTTCAATTTTCCTAATGAATGTTCAGGGTTTACACTGTCATTTGCTAGATTTAATGACTTCAATCCAATCCTATAATTATAGCTGTATATTTATATTGATAATTTCAGTGCTTGGGCCCTAAATAATAATAATCATCCTTAGAAGAACAATAGGGTCTCTGCACTTTCAGTGCTTGGGCCCTAATAATCCTTAGAACAACAATAGGGCTTCCGTACTTTCAGTGCTCGGGCCCTAATAATCCTTAGAAGAACAATAGGGCTTTCGCACTTTCAGTGCTTGGGCCCTAATAATAATAATCCTTAGAAGAACAATAGGGCCTCACACTTTCAGTGCTTGGGCCCTAATAATACTAATCCTTAGAAGAACAATAGGGCCTCACACTTTCAGTGCTTGGGCCCTAATAATAATCCTTAGAAGAACAATAGGGCTTCCGCACTTTCAGTGCTTGGGCCCTAATAATAATAATAGTGAAAAAACATTCCAAAAACAATAGGGCTTTAGCACCTCCAGTGCTACGTACCTTCGGTGCTTGGCCCCTAAATATAGTTGCAAGCAGCAATTATGGGGCCAAGCCCCTGAATGGCCTTTATGGCCTACAGGACCTGTAGGATACTCAGAGTGGCTATGGTGTTTTTGCAAATGCACACTGGTTAACAAGTCATCCCAAGCAGGGTTCGAACCTGTACCTTTCCATATTATAGCTCTGTGCACAATCCACTGAACCATGCTGCCTCATGGTTGACAGCCACCAGAGTGTCATACCATGCTGGCAGTAAGCACAGCCAAACACATCAGTTACCATGATCAACTTCATATTTATGTAACTTTTCAACAAAGATGAAAAATTTTTCACGTCAACCTCGTTAACTTCACGATGCTGTACCTTTTCAAGAATTGTCATATCTGTGCAGCTCGGTTTGGAGATTATTTTAAGCCATTGTTTGGGAAAATCAGACCAAGTTTAAAGGATGTGAAAGGTTTAAACTGTAAACATCCTAATCCAAGATGGCGGCCACTGTAATGGGCAGAGTTTTTTTTTCATTAACAATTTTTATTGATTCCATTCTCAAATTAACACAAACAGCACATGAAAACACAGAGCACTTTCCCTCCGAAATCTTCATATTTAGTGGCAAAAAAAAACAGATCCCTTATCAAATTAGAATGATATGTCAGAAATTGTCTGCAGTTTGATATGATAGATCATTCATCTTGTTAATGACATGATGCATTGAGCATTGTTGCTGTTTATGTAAAACAGTCTCCTCTGCAGTGTTAATTTTTTACTTGCAAGAGAACTGATTCCTTGCCAAATTAGAATGATATATTAATTTTATCGTTAACATGTCTCATCTGGTGATCAGATTTCCAAAAATATGGCCAGACATGCAGTCCACCAATAACATTAGAGCAAAAGCAGTAGGAACGCCCACTAGCAACATTCAGTACAAAGACAAGCAACATCAAGCAATAATGTCACTGCTGGAGTGAATCAGACTTAACGGTCATGTTACCTTCATGATAGGCAGTAGATCTTCCACTTTATTCACACTCTCCAGAGCCTGCTTCACTTCCTGAAGACCTCGCGGGTTATACGCCCTGATGGAGAGAGGAGACATCAATGAATGAATGAAACAAAATCACCAAATAAGGTGTATGAATGAATGAACAAGGTATCTGAATAAGGTGTATATATGATTGAACAAAGTGTGTTAATATTTCATTCGTTGATTCATGTGAATGAAGTGCGTGAATGACTGAGCAAGGTGTGTAAATGAATGAAAATGGTATTTGAATGATGTGCATGAATGAATGAATGACCGAACAAGGTGTGTAAATGAATTCATAAATTAGGTGTATGAGAAAATGAATGAGGTGTATGAATGAACAAATGAAGTGTGTGAATCAATGGATGACCCAACGAGATGTATGAATGACCGAGGTATGTGAATGAATGAACAAGGTGTGCATTTGAATGAATAAAGAGTATAAATGAATTAACCAGGTGTGTGAATGAATGCATGAATGTGTGAAGCTTATGTTGGTAATATGAGACTCACCCATGATAAACCAGTATTCTGTCCTTTACAAAGCTTAGAATGCTACTAAAATATTCCAAATATCTGATATTGATGATCTGCCCTCTGTGAAAAAACAGCAACAACAATTACAAACACTATATATCAACAGCACTAGAGCTCATTAAACCCCACAAACATGGTCTCAACTGCGCATTGTGCTAAATATTCAATATAATATTGTCATAAATATATATAATATTGACAAGGTTTCAAAGAGTCATAGAAGAACACACTGTACAATGTACAATGGATTAACATAGCATCAAGGTAAAAAGTACAATTTGAAATTTGAATCCCTGGAATGATTCTTTTTAATTGCACATTTTTTCATTCTCCAAGTTCTGCCTCCTTGGTTACCATTTGATCACATGAAGTTTGCTCACAATTTTCACATGGAGTTGCCCTTGAAGTAAGAAAAATGTAATAGAAGGAAGAGTGCAAAGCATCTTTTATCTGGCGTTTTCTTAAAAGAAATTGTTAAATTCTGCAGTAACGTGATTAAAACTGTGCAGGCAGTGAATCATATTCAAGGCAAATGCTTACAGCAGTCAAATGAAAAGAAAAAAGCGAGAACATCTGATTAACATCAATGTAAGAGCAGAACTGCTCCTAACGTGCCTACAACACACTCACTATGGTACTGTAAACTCTTTTGTTGCTATCACCTCTACTTTGACCTGAATCAAAAGGTAAATGAATTAGCACAGGGTTATTAGCATTAAATCACTTGGAGCAAATGTAGGTGTCCTTACCGATGTTATACATGATCAGCTGTGAATGATAGGTGATACATAGTTGAATCCACACCATGCACTTCTCAACATTTATTTAAAAGCTTGCAAAATGGGGAAAAATGCCACATGCATCTTCTCTGGGTTCCTTTGTGTCACTATAGTAAGTACCCTGGCAATGGCATTTTACCGTATATTTTGAAAACATTTCTGTGAAATTGTTAAAACTATCCAAACTCACAGGACTCCAATAGACTAACATTAGAAGAGAACTTTTGATATATGATATTGTAGTAACAGTTGTTAAGGCAGGATTGGTCAGTAAAATTTTTAAGGCAGGGGTTAGTGAAGGCTCAATTGTTTAAAGGCATTTGTTTCTGCATTACTGTTATCGTGTGAAGTCGTTGGCTGTTGTTGCACCACTAACAGCCAAACAAAGCTATTAAGACTTAGGACTGACAGCTGTACATCCAGTATGGAGAGGAAGTGATGTGCTGAGAGCAAATACAGCACCTGATGAGGTTTATGTGGTTGTTAAATCCTCTGCTAAGACTCCTGGCAGGCATCTGATCCAACCACAACACAGGTTGGTCTGGATCTGCAATCCTGATTTCTCACACACACACACACACACAATCAATCAGCAAGCCTGTGAAACGCTTGGTAATAGTCTGAGGAGAGCCTGTAAGATGAGCTCTCAGGCACATATGCTGGAGTCTGACCTTCTCCATTTCACTGCGATGTCAAACATGTCTCTCCACAGCAGCTGTCTGGTCTTTCCGTTGACTCGAACCTTTGAGTTACTCCAGGTGCGCTGCATGGCCTGCATCACCTCTATGGTGGCCAAACCCATCGCTATACAAATACACATCAAAGCAACTTAATCAGAGACCTCGACTACATAAACATGCAGTTACAGGTCACATCCACACCAATGCTTTTTTGTTTAAAAAGTAGTTTTCCATATCCTAATGTCACTGTTTTCCAAAGTATGCAGAATTAGAGAGCTTTTTTTTTTCTCTGTAATTGGTGGAGGATAATTGTGTGGATGAGAGGCGTAAATGTGGCAAAATCAAATCATTTTCAAACTAAAATGTATTAGTGTGGACATGACCTGACCCTCAGACAATCAAGTTCCTTAGTTAAATTCTGATCATTTTTACACAATTTTAGTGAACCAGGGTGCAAACATATTTTTTTTTCAGTCCATCTAGATAAAAACTTTCAAGCTGGGTTAAGAAGGATAAAGAAAATAATCAAATCCATGCAATATACAGTAAACATGCATAGCAAAAGATTAATAATAAAAACAAAATACAAAAATTAAGCAATCAAGTAAAACCTTCCTGAAGTAGTAAATCTCTAATATCTCTAGGAAGCGAGCTCCACAATTATGGAGCATAAAGGAAGAAAGCCCTATCCCCGATTAAAGATTCCAGCTGCCAAATTTTGCAAATATTGTTTATTTATCTATAAGTTTATTCAGAGTGGATTAAGAGACCCCAGCAAAGACCAAGGGAGAAAAGACAAAAGTGTTTATTAGCTTTTCAGCCAAAGAAAAGGATCCCATAGGGCACACAGGGCTTGCAGTATTTCTATTTAAAAAAGGATGTTTTAACAGTATTCTCAACCTGAGGGTCAAATGTTAAACTTGCACCAAATATAATATAATATAATATAATCATGAAATTTATGTGACCATGGCAACATTTTTGCAAACCAAAATTACGTGCTGTATTACATGTTTGGCTGCAGTTTCCCAGTGAAATGTCCAGCGGGGGGCACCGAAAGGTAGTGAAAGGATGTTGCAATAGAAGAGGTTCTTAAGGTGAATTTAAGATGGAGGTTTTAATGAGTATAACGCACTTCCCTAACCTAAAACTTTCGCCTAAACCTAACCAATAGTGCCCTAAAAGATAAATGAGAGGTGCACAAAACAGATGTCCTAAACCAACACAAAACATAACCCATAGTTGACCCATTGAGATAAAAAACACATTTTCTGAAGCAACCACGTCATTTCATGTCGCTTCTATGACACTTTCGTCTCACGTGTCAGCTTTCGTGCATGATGGTCCTCTAAGTCCAAAGTCCAACACTCAATTAGGTGAGCTACTGCGGAAGTTAATCACACTTGAATGAGTATATAAATGTAGGTGTGTCTGTCATAGAAGCATTAAAATTAGTACTCTCGATTTAACACGTTCATTCAGTTTAATTAAAAATTAACACAATTAATCATGTCCCCGGACTGTAATTAAAGCTTGGAGTACCACCTTTTTTCTCCAGGGGGCAGTAAGCGGAAATTCAGCTGTATAGGCAGCATGCAGCTTATACAGGGAACAAACCACACTTACCAACAGCACAATATAAGAACATGTTCTTGTGTTTAAACACAGCTTGATGGAGTGCAATCTCAAGATGTGTTTTTATAAGTTTCAAACTAAATTTAACTTGACACTGCAACCTAAAAACGGTATGTTTTTGAAGCAACAGAACCGAGACTAATTCAATTGTAAAATAGTTTGCTGTGAACTGCAGGACAATGATAGTCTTATGATCAATAATATGGAAATAAATATATTGGATTCCAAAACTACATTTTTTTTTTTTTTTTTTGGTAACACTTTACAATAAGGTTCAATTCATTAACGTTAGTTAATGTATTAGGTATCATGA
Source organism: Myxocyprinus asiaticus (assembly GCF_019703515.2). Taxonomy (NCBI): domain Eukaryota; kingdom Metazoa; phylum Chordata; class Actinopteri; order Cypriniformes; family Catostomidae; genus Myxocyprinus; species Myxocyprinus asiaticus. The sequence continues at coordinate 6,209,252 of NC_059362.1, read as the reverse complement.
ACAAACAATTAACAATATATTTTTTTCAGTCTCTATTCATCTTTGTTATTGTTAGTTAATAAAAATACAGTTGTTCATTGTTGGTTCAAATTGCATTAACTAATATATATTAAAAAAAAACATCTTTAGATTTTAACTTTTGAAGTATATGTTGAAATTAAAATTAACTAAACTAATAAATGCTGTAAAAGTATTGTCCGTTAGTCGAGTTCCCATATACAGCCTTTTTCCAGAAAGTTACCAACAATTTCCAGAATAGAGGTCATGAGTGAACACAACCCTTTTGACAATACTGGTAAATTTTGCTCTGGCAATTTTCCTTAATGTAAAATTGTATCATTACCTATACATTTCCTTATTGATGGTATGTGTACAGCACATTTGGTATTTTTAGTATTAAAGGCAACTCAACGATTTTCATGTAATTTACCAGGTTGCATGTGTGAAAGGGGCTATTGATACTTCGTGTTAACTAATGTTGTTAAAGGTGCTATATGTAATATTTTTACTGTACTAAATCATAAAATGACCATAATATGTCATTAGAGAATTAGGAAACATGCTAAGTTGAAATACTGGCTTCTCCGATAACAATGCTACAGGCAGTATATTCTACTTTGAAGTTTCCATTCCAGGACGGAATTTCTGTTTATGTTTTGGCCTGTGTGATCCCGCCCACAGCCCACTCACCAACAGTATTTCGACACTGCCGGGTTGCCAGATTTGAGTTTGAAGTTTGCAGGCAAACAACACTGTGTGCTGCAGCCATGGAAGCCAGCAAAAGAACTGGATCAGAGATAACAGATTCCACCCGACCTTTAAAACGGATGCTGAATTGGCAAATTTGCATGTCAACGTTCTGGCAACCCACATGAGCTTTGAGTCTGGGGCGGGGCAGACAACTCTCCAATATTTTGAATTTGGACTGCAGTACCCATTTCAAACACTTGTTGTCAATCTTACATATAGCACCTTTAACTAATGTTAACAAATGGAACCTTATTGTAAAGTGTTACTGTCATTTTTAATGCTTTACTCGTGTGCTACAATAATGTAAGGCATTTTAATTATTTGTATTATCCTTTTTTATATTATTTATATTTTATTAATCATTTAAATATAACTATAATATTTTAATCATTAGAAATTGAATAATTGTTATTTGAGGGGTTTTCTCAGCAAATATTTATATATGCGATTAATTCAATAAATTCATCGGCATACAGTATCATGTAGTTAATTCAATTAAAAATTGTAATTGATTGACAATCCTACCTAAAATGTATAGTTTTTCAAATGATGCATTAGAGTAAAAGTGTTTCAATATAACATAGCAGTGTGTGAAAGAGCGAAAAATAAGTGTTTATAAAGTCATAATCAGAGATTGTGATAATCGTGATTTTTGTCTAAGTGAATAAAATGCATAGTTGTTGCGCCTCTAGTGTTACTTTCACCAGGAAGCTGCGGTGAAACGTAGATCGCGGCACGTAAAACTCAATTTGCTAAAATAACGTTTACTCTATGAGACTAGGTTGCAATACATACACATCCTCCCACAATAAATACACCAACAAAGAGTCATCCACAGATAGAGTTAGAGGGACAGCTTTACAAATCTGTTGAGGGGAGCCAATGGAAAAACTTCAATTTTATTGCTGTTAAGACAAAAAATTAAAGGAAAGAAGCAACCAGGTTATTACCAAGTTTAGAATAAATATAGATCCTTGTGTTGCCTGCGTAATAGTAATTTAGACCTAGTGATCTGACCAAGAGGAAAAATATGAATACTAAAAAGGGTACAAATACTGAACCCTGAGGGACACCAGAGTGCACTGAACCAATCTCAGACATGTATCCACCCAAAGAAACAAACTGGCTATGATCAGAGAAATAAGACATAAACCATTTTAAAGCAGTCTCTGAAACACCAAATACAGTTTACAGGTGACGTTTTTGAAGGTGGGACTGAGATCAAGAAGGATGAATAGGATGGAAAGAGAGACAGAATTTGAAGCTATTGACAAATCATTAGTGACTTTAACCAAAGCAGTTTCTGTCCTGTAAAGCTTTTGGAAGCCAAATTGAAGGGGATCAAAGAGGTTATTAGCAGTAAGATGGCCATGCAATTAAGCAACTACACGTTCTATAATTTCTTTGGGAAAAAAAAGGTACAGTAGACAGGATGAAAATTGTTTAAAGGAATATTCTGGGTTCAATACAAGTTAAGCTCAATCAACAGCATTTGTGGCATAATGTTGATGAACACAAACATTTATTTAGACTTGTCCCTCCTTTAAAAGCAAAAATCTGCTTTACACTGAGGCATTTACAATGGAAGTGAATGGTGCCAATCCGTAAACGTTAAAATACTCAGTTTCAGAAGTATAGTCACAAGACGTAAACAATATGCTTGTTACCATTATATAAGTGTGAAAATTCACTTACTAACTTTTTCTGTTTAAAGTTATATCCAATTTTACAACTTCATTGCCATGACAACATAATGCCGGTAACCATAAAACCCTACAATGACCGTAAAAACGATTTAAACAACTTTACAGCTCAAATAATAAAAAACTTTTAACATTTTAATGTAATTGCTGAATTAATGCAAGTGCTTTTCTAAAATTATAAGCTTCAAATTTCTGCTTTTAAACCCTCCAAAATTAACAAACCTGTAATCTTGTATTACACTCTTGAATTAAAAATATGGACAATCCCTTCTCATTATGTATTGTTATATTCTGAAATGCGGGGCTCAACACAATTTCCCGCACTCACTCTGCTCAAATCACACGAGATGATGAAAGAGAACGATAGGTTACCTATTCTGTAACCCCAGTTCTCTTAAACGTCGAGTGGAGAGATCCACCTATGGGCGGGACATCTGTACCTGACCTTAGCAGAAGCATCCAATTGCACTTACCTGAATGCATAAAGGACCTGTGCACTTTACTTTTCCTCAGTGAACATATTCGCTTCTCGTGCAGCAAGCGAGGCAAGCTTGGTGGATCTCTCCACTCGATGTTTCAGAGATCTGGTGCTACAGAATAGCTAACCTATCATTCTCTTTCATCATCTCATGTTCGAGATCCACCTATGAGAGATATGGACAACTCCCTGATTGCCCTAAACACTCACAGTGAGACACTGTCAGCCAGAAGGATGATCTCCTAATAGAGGCGGTGCCTGACACATCCTATATATCATAAGCAGGCCTAACAACCCAATAACACAGCAAAGCGGGGATGAGGGGTCATGCTTTATGCATAACCTGTTAGGTACCATGTACACAAAGTAAAGGGGCAAGGGCTATGGGTGAGCCCATTATGCAAAGCCCACACCCAGAACCACATGAGCTACTGGGGTCCTGGTAACATCAAGTTGGTAGTACCTGACAAAAGTGTGGGCAGAAGCCCAACATGCAGCTGAACAAATGTGCTGCAGTGAGATGCCTTGAAACAAGGCCCTGGATGCAGCCATGCCTCTAGTGGAATGGGCCCTAAGGCCAGAGGGAGGCTGTAACCCCTTAGAGCTATATGCCAAAGATATTGCTTCCACGAGCCAATAGGAAAGTTGTTGTTTAGAAATGGTTTTACCCATGTTGGGGGAAGCTCATGAAACAAAGAGCTGGTCACTCTTCCTGATAGCCTATGCATATACACTGGCGGCAAAAAGTTTAGAATAATGTACAGATTTTGCTCTTATGGAAAGAAATTGGTACTTTTATTCACCAAAGTGGCATTCAACTGATCACAATGTATAGACAGGACATTAATAACGTGAAAAATCATTATTGCAATTTGAAAAAAAAAATTTCAGAACTTCTTAAACTACTTCAAAGAGTTCTCATCAAAAAATCCTCCACGTGCAGCAATGAAAGCTTTGCAGGTCCTTGGCATTCTAGCTCTCAGTTTGTCCAGATACTCAGGTGACATTTCACCCCACGCTTCATGTAGAACTTGCCATAGATGTGGCTGTCTTGTCGGGCACTTCTCACGTACCTTACAGTCTAGCTGATCCCACAAAAGCTCAGTGGGGTTAAGATCCACAACACTCTTTTCCAATTATCTGTTGTCCAATGTCTGTGTTTCTTTGCCCACTCTAACCTTTTCTTTTTGTTTTTCCATTTCAAAAGTGGCTTTTTCTTTGCAATTCTTCCCATAAGGCCTGCATACCTGAGTCTTCTCTTTACTGTTGTACATTAAACTGGTGTTGAGCGGGTAGAATTCAATGAAGCTGTCAGCTGAGAACATGTGAGGCGTCTATTTCTCAAACTAGAGCCTCTGATGCACTTATCCTCTTGTTTAGTTGTACATCTGGCTTTCCGCATCTCTTTCTGTCCTTGTTAGAGCCAGTTGTCCTTTGCCTTTGAGGACAGTAGTGAACACCTTTGAATGAAATCTGCAGCTTTTTTGTCAGTTTCAAGCATTGTATAGCCTTTATTCCTACTGATGAGTTTCTAGAGAAAGCTGTTTCTTTTTTGCCATTTTTGACCTAATATTGACCTTAAGACATGCCAGTTTATTGCATACTATGGCTACTCAAAAACAATCACAAAGACAATGTTAAGCTTCACTTAACGAACCAAATTACATATATTTCACCTCACTTAGGAAGCCTTCTCCGTGCCCGGCGAAAACTTTGCACACGAGGGATGAACAAAGAGTGTATGCAATAAATATTCTCCAAGGGCTCGATAAGCTACTGTGATAAGGGTTCCAGATCCATTGAGAGGTCCCAAGCAAGAACAAACTTTCTAGTAATTGGCAAGTCACAGTGAACACCCTTCATGTATCTACGAATGAGAGGGTGCTGCTCCACTGCTGCATCATTGAAGCCAATGTGGCATGCAGCAATGGCCGCCAAATAAACCTTAATGGTAGAAAAGGATTTTCCTTTTCTAAAAGGTCCTGTAGAAAGCATAGTATATCAGCAACTGAACACTGATATGACACCCAATGGTGTGTGTTGCATTATTTCTCAACGACCTACCACTTACACTCATATTATTACCTTGTGGACAAAGCCCTTGCATTCTGTATCGTGGCAACCACCTAGGGGGGAAGCCCCAATGTGTTAAGGTTAGACCTTTCACGGGTCAAGCCTATAGTGCCATCCTGTCTGGGTGAGTATGGTATATCTCTCCATTCGCCTGAGACAAGAGGTATGTGCACAACAGAAGGGGCTGAGCGTAAAGGAGAGGAAATATATCTGCCAGCCATGGTGCTTTAGGCCATCTGGGAGCTATGAGAATCAGTATCAGGCTTTGCTCTCTCACTCTGGCTAGAGTGGGAAAAATCAGGTTGGAGTGGGGGAAAGGCACAGAGCAGCACATTGGGCCGATGGTGAGCTAGTGCATCTGCACTGATAGAAGCGTACTTGTCCTTTAGCGAGAAGAACTACAGTTCCCCCTCTACAGGAGATCCGTGCCCACGTTCAAAATACCTGGGACGTGGTTTGCGTGGAATGACAGGAAGTGCTGCCTGCTCCATACCAAAAGCTTGTGGGTAAGGTAGTGAAGCTGGGGGAATGCATCCCTCCTTGGCTATTGATGTGTGTTACAGCTGTGGTATTGTCGCAGTGCACTAGCACATGATGCCCTGAAAATGGGGCAGAGAATGTCTTAAGGCCCAAACATACTCTACGCAAATACATGAATGCAGATGCACCTTGCCACCCAAGTTCGATTTCAAGCGGCGTTGCGATGTGAAACGTGTCAGCACTCAATTCATAACACAACGCAAGTTTGAGCTGCATTCTCAGCATTTCCACAAAGGGCGCTAGAGCAGATTTTCTTCTTTTAATCATCAACTGTCATGGTGGACTCGGGCAGCAATTTGAGTTGAATCTTTTCGAAAAATATATACAACTTTTTGGGGTGTTAGGCTACTGACTAGGCTGCTTGTTGTGGGGTTTAGGTTGTGCAGCATTGTGGTAAAAATGCCCTGTATTCGGGGTTTGAGCAGGCTGTACAGTGAATGCCTGGTGAGGCACGGATTTCCTGGGAAGGCACAATTTAAAAGCCTCGTCCTCCTTTTTGTTGTTGCAGTGCTGCTGCATGAGGGTGACAGCCGAACAAAAAAAGAACCTGTCCCGCTTCCACTAGTACTTCTGCAATCCGCCTCTTCTCGCTGTCAGGCAGACTGGAGAGATACAGCCAGTGCACGTTCACCCTCAACAGATAGTGCCATAGCACGGCCGGTGGCTTGGACAGTCAAAAGGGCAATTACACAGAACAAGGTCATTGAACGTGACAATTTCCTTCCACAATGTGGGTGAAGGGGAGTCCTTCTCCAAGTGCTTGCCCATATCTTCCATCTTCCTAGTAGGCTGAAAGAAGAGAGAAAATGTTCAGAGCTCGAACGGCAACAGCTGATGCTTGGTATGAGCCCTGATAAAATGGAGGCAGAGAAGCGGTCCATCTTGTTATGGAGGGTGGGCTTGGGGGGGGGTGGGGGGGTGGGGGGGCAAGCAAACCTCCCTGCGAGGGGTTAAAATGTCTGGCTATTGACCGATGGTGGGGGGTCACCCATACCGAGTGAGGCCATATTCTTCACCTCCAAGCTGGCAAGACCATGCTTAAGGTCAAGCGGGTCTCTCCAGTAGTGCTTCTTGTGCTTTGCGCACCCAGGGAGGACGGGCAGGAGCTGTTTTCTTGGGCCGGGCGGGATGGCCACGTCATCCTCCGAGAACTCCAGAACAACGCTGTCATCTTCCCCAGAGCCAGGATGCTCTTGCTCAAACCAAGAAACTTTTTGCATAAAGGTCACGAGAAGCGAATGTCAGTTGAGGAAAAGTATCGCGAACAGCTCCTTTATGCACTCTGGGAAGGACATGGCCTTACAGTGGCATTGGACATGTGCTCCTGTCTGTCAAGCCAGACTTGGTGCAATTGGATGCTTCTGCAGTGGTCAGGTACGGGTGTCCATTCCATAGATGGATCTCGAACATGAGACGATGAAAGAGAACTGCTCGTTTTTCTTTTGCATGGGTAAATATTTAATATTTAAAGGGCTCAAGTGCTGGAAAGTGTAGATTTACAGGCTTTTTATTTACATGTCATTTCACACTGGATTAATATTACCAGGTGTTATTTTTACAGGCAGTTTTATAGTAGGTAAACATGCCATAATTTATACCAGTGCAGGAATGTGCAGTCCGGAAAATGTCTGGGAAAATTACTGACATGACTGATTCACATGGGATTAAAATTATTGAGACATTAGATTACCCCATGTCCCCATATAAAATTAATCTCGTCCGAACAGGGCTAATATTCAGGAGTGTTAGGACCAAGTCCACACGTTTGATGACAGGGAGTGGGTACAAAATTCCCGCCTCAACAAGAGAAGTTTTGAGTTTTTGTGTGAGCGGCTACAGGAACGTCTGCTTCATAAGGACACACCGTTAAGAAAAGCCTAGGGGAATCGCATATACGTTTTTAGATGTATGCCAGATGTCCAGATATCGGATATGTATCTGATTCAAAACCACATTTGGATGTGGCTCAGATAATGCGCTGATTTTTCTGTTTACACATGTGCAAAAATATCCAATCTGTGTCAGATGTGAGTAAAAAATCTGATTATTTGTGACAGTGTCAACACAGCCTTAGAACAAACATTCAAAAGAAGAAAACAATTTTACAGACACAGGGCTTATGTTGTTTAACAGGTTTATATATCACAGTAATACCCATGCCTCTACCAGAGTGATGCAGGAGATCAAACAACCCATACCCTGTAGAGTAATTTGAATGAAAAGAAGACCATTATTTTGTTTGTGCCAGGTTTTAGTTAAACACAAGTCTTCCAGGGTTTTTTTTCTTTGATAATGTCTGATATACGTAGAGCTTTTTCGTTAACAGAGTTTGCATAAATAACGCTGTTTTGACCAGACTCAGTGACCCGGGGGAAGACCAGATGAAATCCAAACGGGGAATACTGTACTCACAGAATCAGCATCCTAAGTAATCCAAAGAGACGTAAATTCTGTGTAAGGTGACAACAGTGATGACTCCACCAGAGAAAACTCTACCAGAGAAAATAAACCATGAGAGGAGCTTTAAAGCCAAATGCATCAGAATTCATTTTTTCAACTTGAAGCCAAAATATATTTTTTTCAAAAATGTTCAAAGTTAAGAGATGCTTGGTTGCAAGTAAATGAGATCTCAAACACACATGTATACACCATTTTATTCTCAAACTTATGTCCCATTACAGATTTACCCACTCTAAATGTTACTTGAAATAAATTATGTCTGTGTGTTGCTCTGCGACATGCAATGGTTGAATGTGGATCAGATCTTATGCAGATAATCAGAATCAAACTACAATAAATGTGACAGAAGAATCATAATGAATATAATTTTGTTATTTTAAAGAGTTCTGACCTCTGTGTATTCTGAGGTTTGGTAAGAAGCCTAATGTGTCGTACTGCATCAGCGTGCCAAGGTGATCTGCAGTACAGATGAGCTTCTGAACATCTGCAGAGTAGCTCTCAAAGTTCTGAGGTAGAACGTCTCTAAAAATGACATAGAAAGACAAAGAGAGAATAAAAGAAAGTTGAAACATGCCAAAATATACTGACATCAATTCACACATATGGATGCAACTGAAATGTTGTAACATGCCTATGATGGCCAAGAATGCTGTCTAGGTAGACAGGATACACAAACACTTAATTTCGCTTGTAAACTCACTTAATATGAGGCTGAAGTCCGGGCTGCTCTTCATAGTCTTCGATGAGGAAGGGAAGGTTTTTGGCCCAGTGGTTCTTAAAGTTTCCTGGTAAATCTTGATCAACATTATATTCAGCCACCGGTACATCCAGATGAGAGTGCAAATAACGGGAGTACTCTATCACACATGATATGGAGAGAGGCATATTTAATCTCCAAACATTTCGTTGGTTATAATGCTGCATGATTAGCTTACATTATATTTTTTCAAATGTATAAAAAATTCTACCATTAATTGATTAAGTCTTTATGTTTTTAGAAAAAGGGACTTTAAAGATACAGTAACACTTTATAATAACTTTTATTCTTCTACCAATAGGAGCCTACAAGCTTAGCATAAAACAGCAGAACGTGGCAGCCCCATAGACATTCTATTCTAACATGCTAGTTGACTGTTACACTCTTTTCTATGATAGAGCTGAAGTTAACTCAGTAATTAAACACAGGAAAAGTATCTCTAATAGCGCTTCCCTGTTAGTGATAAAATGATGGAGAAAGGAGCTCTTAGTGCTATTTGATGTACAAAACAAGCCCATATGGGACTTGTGATAGAAATCAAGTATTTTTCAGTCTATGTAAGCTGCATTTTAATTACCACAGAAGCACACCAAATCTTAAATATCACCAAAAAGCAGAATAAGACGTTTTTGTTTGCAAGAGCTTTTCATGAGCTCAAAGTGGCGCTCGACACTGGCGTTGATGCTCTGACATGAATCATGAACACGGCTTTACGATTGCTGTAACAAAGCGGATAGCCACAGCCTACTGGCAGATTAATATTGAGGAGGATGAGAGTTTAAGGAATTTAATGCCCATTGCAATAAACATGCATCCTATGAGGGGATGAGGGAAAGCATTATATTGCTAAATATTTTTTGGTTTTGTTTCCTAATATGGAAATAAATGAATTTCGACAAGAAAAGTAGTATATATAGTGTCAAATTTCAGCACTTTAAAAATCTGCGATTAATCGCGATTAACTACAAACAAATGATCTGATTAATCTCGATTAAAACATTTAATCGACTGACAGCACTAGTAATATTAAATTCATCAATTGCGGAATTAAAAAATGTAATATTCAATGCATTTACTGCAGAATTTAAATTAAATGTTCAATGCATCGATTACAGAATTTACTAATTGAATATTCACATGCACTGATCTACGTCCAGGCACAAATTAATTTGATTGTCTATCCATGTACAATGTTTAGGTGTGTTCAGCATATTTTTTAAAATAATTACGCTACATATATTTTCATATACACTCACTGACCACTTTATTAGGGAACACTTTACTAATAATGGGTAGGGCCTCCCTTTGCTTTCAAAACAGCGTCAATTCTTCGTGGCATGGATTCCACAAAATGTTGGAAACATTCCTTTGGAATTCTGGTCCATGTTGACATGACTGCATCACACAATTACTGCAGATTTTTCAGCTGCACATTCATGCTGTGAATCTCCCGTTCTACCACATCCCAAATGTGTTCCGTTAGATTCAGATCCGATGACTGAAAAGGAATCTCATATGCAACTTATTCTTGGCCATCATAGGCAACTCATTTTCATGTTCATGAAAACAATTTGAGATGACTTTTGCTTTGTGACATTGTGCATTATCATGCAAGGAATGCATGGAAGAAGCCATTAGAAGATGGGTAATTTGTGGCCATGAAGGGATGCACATGTTCAGCAACAATACTCAAATAGGCTGTGGCATTTAAGCCATAATTGATTGGTATTAACGGGCCCTAATTGTGCCAAGAAAACATTCCCCACACCATTAAACCACTGCCACCAGCCTGGACTGCTGACATAAGGCAGGTTAGGTACATGGATTCATGCTGTTGGTGCCAAATTCTGACCCTACAATCTGTGTGCCTCAGAAATTGAGATTCATCAGACCAGGCTACAATTTTTCCACTCTTCAGCTGTCCAGTTTTGGTGAGCCTGTGCCCACTGCATCCTCAGCTTTCTGTTCTTGGCTGACAGAAGTCGAACCTGACATGTTTTTCTGCTTTTATTACCCATCCGCCTCAAGGTTCGACGTGTTGTGCATTCTGAGATGCTATTCTGCTTACTACAATTGTACAGACTGTTCATCTGATTTACCGTAGCCTTTCTGTCAGCTTGAACCAGTCTGGCCATTCTCCATTGACCTCTCTTATCAACAAGGCATTTCCATCCGCAGAACTGCCGCTCACTGGATGTTTTTTGTTTTTGGCAACATTCTGAATAAACTCTAGAGAATTTCCCAGAGAATTTTCTAGAGAAAATCCCAGGAGATCAGCAGTTACAGAAATACTCAAACCAGCCCGTCTGGCACCAAAAATCATGTCACAGTCGAAATTACTGAGATACATTTCCCCCCCCCAATTCTGATGGTTGATGTGAACATTAAATGAATCTCCTGACTGGTATCTGCATGATTTAATGCACTGCACTGCTGCAACACAATTGGCTTATTAGATATTTGCATGAATAAGTAGGTATACAGGTGTTCCTAATAAAGTGCTCAGTGAATGCATATTTATATTTTAATGTTAATGAACTACTTATATGCTAAAGACCCTATGAAATTAAGCTCTGATGTCTTACCTCTGAGATATTTCACTTTGAGATACTCCAAGCTGGCCTTTTGCCCCATTAGAGGGTCGTTCAGCATGACTTTGGTCTGAGATTTGATTCCCTCATAAAACTGCCCCATGGCCACATGACTGAGACCCTTCATGTACTGACACACTTCATTATAGGGCTCCAGATGCAAACATCTCTGTAACATATGAGAAACATGAGAAACAACTACTCAAACAAACAACTACTCAAACAACCCCAGCACTCGTTCATGACATAAATCCAAATGTGCAATCCAAGTGCATACTGTCAACCAAATCTGACACTTAAAGACAATGAACTTAAAAAAAAAAAAAAGAATGTTATTGATGTTTAAAGAGAGACTTTGTAGTTCCACTACTCTACAAAGGTCATCCTGACTGACTGACTGACTGACTGAAGACAGTCAAGCTGAGTGTAACATGCTCACAGTTAGGGAAAAGGAGGAAGTGGGAGATGGCGAATCCAACTCAAACGGTATGTTTTATTTCTTTGAAACTCAATATTTATGCTTTTCAGCGATCACACTCAGAAACTACACTTTTCAGCGGACATAAATTCACACAGTCTTTCTCCAGCTTGTGTCTCGTAACTCTCCCCCGTGACTGGCATCTGGCTCGCTCTTAAAGACTGTCTCCACGCTCACTGCAATGACAAACAGCTGTTAGAGACAAGCATTGCCAGGTGATGATCCTTATCATTCTCATCTCCTGATCTCACTCTCCATTCACAAACTTGCGCTAAACCACGCCCCCACCACCACGCTGAGCTTCCTTAAAAGTCAACAAAAACTAAAGAGAAATAACTTTCATAGCTAAAGACAGAAAGAATGCAGAAGTAACCACAGCTCTAAGCTATAATGTGACCTGTAAACCACAAAACAGACTAAATCACCCGCCATTAATTGGTCCTCACTACGTACTAGAAATAAATATTCTGTCATTACTTACTCGCCCTCATGTTGTTCCAAATGTGTATAATTTTTTCTTGTCTGGGTAACACAAAAAGAGATGTTAAGCAGAATGTTAGCCTCCGTCACCACCACTCACTTTCTTTGTATGAGAAAAAAAGATGCAGTGAAAGTGAATGGTGACTGAGGCTAGCATACTGCCTAACATTTCCTTTTGTGTTACACGGAAGAAAGTCATATGGATTTGGAACAACATGAGGGTGAGTAAATGATGACAGTATTCATTTTTGGGTGAAATATTCCTTTAAGAATGTAATATTTCATGTTGTCAGGAAAATTCAACACCGTTCGCGACAGACACAAAGACACTCTTGGTTTACCTTAAAGTTGCTGATGGCCTCCTGCAGGCTACCATGATGGTACAGCAACATTCCTCTGAGCTGGAGAGACTGAATGTGGTTCTGATCCAGTATCAGAGCTTTCTGGAAGCTCTCCATAGCATTCTCAAAATCACCCAGCTCCCTGGACACACACATTTATGCATTTGGAAGACGCTTAAAATCGACTTACACAATTCAACATCTACATTTTATCAGTATGTGCATTCCCTGGGATTTAAACCAATGACTTAATAGTTGCTAGTGCCGTGCTCTACCAGTTGATCTACAGAAACACACACATATTGGCTCAAAATGAACATTTCAAATGACTAACTGTAGTCATCATGTGTAAGTTGGCTCTCACCTGTAAGCTTGGCCCAAGCTCTTATATGCATCTATGAAGTCTGTCTTTAATTTAAGAGCTTCTTTAAACACCTCTATAGCCTCCTGTATGCACAAAACAACATTCTCAAGTAATTTGATCAGAGTTACAGTAAAATGCGAATCAGTGGTTCTTAACTGGTGTGTTGTAGATCGGCTCTACTAGGGTCATGAGCAGCAGGGAAAGAAACAATGCTAAATGCAAAAAATTAAATGCAGCAAATCATATAATTGTGCATAGTTAGGATAGCAACATAATGGGCATATCAAAACTCGAGCACCTAATCAAACTCTGTATTTTAATACTGTATTTTTGAAGAAATTTATGTCGGTGATAGACATTGGTGGAAGCTAGCCAATAGACAAAACCATAAACGAAACTATGCAAGGTAAAAGAAAATACGACCCAATTAAAGGAATATTCTGGGTTCAATACAAGTTAAGCTTAATCGACAGAATGTGTGGCATAATATTGATTACCACAGAAATTAATTTGGACTTAAAAAAAAAAAAGAAAAAAGGAAAAATCTGGGTTCCAGTGAGGCACTTACAATGGAAGTAAATGGGGGCCAATCAGTAAACGATAAAATACTCACTGTTTCAAAAGTACAGCCACAAGACATTAACAATATGTGTGTTAACATGAATTTAGTGTGATGAAATCACTTACTAACCTTTTCTATTAAGTTTAAGTTATTGGCAATTTTACAACTTACTTGCCATGATGATCAACAAACACTAAAAACCTAAAACGACAGTACATATTATGATTTAAACAACTTTACAGCTCAAATAATACATGAGTTTTAACAGAAGAATTAATGTAAATGCTTTAATACAATGTTAAGCCTCACAATTATGCCTCTGAACCCTCCAAAAATTTACCCCATTCACTTCCATTGTAAGAGTCTCACTGTAACTTCAATTTTGTTTTGTTTTTAAGAAAAGGGATGGGTCAAAATAATTTTTTTAAGATAATCAACATTATGTTGCAAATGCTGTTGACTGAGCTTAACTTGTATTGAACCTGGAATATTCCATAAATTATGAGTTCTATTGCAGCAAGGACCACAATTTCTTTTTTTATTAATCCACTGAAATTCAAATAACATTAAGCAACCAATAATAAACCAATTCATTGCCAGTTAAGAATTATTGATAAACAGTCCAGTGTAAAATTAAACAGAGCATTTTTAAATGTAAACTCCATAATGTTTTTCAATCAGGGTGCTCTGGACTGTTACTGAATTATGAAATGGTAAAGTGGTTTTGCAATGGTATGAAGGTTTGTTCAACCTTAAGGAGGCCTCTGTGGAATAAGGTCAGGCCTTTATAGAGCATAGCGATGGGCTGATTCTTCTTCAGCTCTAGAGACTGCTGGAAATCCTCCATAGCTGCCATATAATCCTGAATTACAATGAGACAAGAGAAATAGGGTTTAAATATGAATCATAATAAGCATTTAATTCTATAATAATTAATGATCAAATTAAATGATTATATTATTATAACTATAAGATCATATTTAACACACCACAAACCATATTTAAAGGTCATTCTAACCCCAACAAATGTGTAAAAAACTCAAAACCAGTGCATGAAATGATTATATGCTGGTTTAAGTGCATTATCAACAGGATTTGGCAAAGTTCATGAGAAAATTCATGTTGAATCGGAATAACAGGAAGAATTGAAATTCAAAGAAATTTACAATATCAGGAAGACCCTTCCCTCTCTGAACATGCCACACAACTTCTTGTTTAGTCACTTGTCATAACTAGACTGGACAACTGTAACGCTCTCATTGCAGGCCTCCCTGCATGTGCAATAAGATCCCTGAAAATGATCCAGAATGCAGCAGCACGTCTGGTCTTTAATCAACCAAAGAGAGCGCACGTTACACCACTCCTTGTCTCTCTCCACTGGCTGCCGGTTAATGCACGTATCAAATTCAAGGCTCTGATGCTGGCATACAGAACAGTCACTGGGTCTGCTCCAGCATACCTAAAATCATTTCTGCAGAGCTACGCGCCCACTAGAAGCCTGCGGTCGGCTAAGGAACCATCGCCTTGTTGTACCAACACAAATAGGCAGCAAAACACTTTCCCGGACTTTCGGCTTCATCATACCACGTCGGTGGAATGACCTTCCCAACTCCATCCGTGAAGCTAACTCACTTTCTGTCTTCAAAAAAACGACTAAAAACACATCTTTACCATGAGCATTTAACCAGTACCAAATTTAAAAAAAATAAAAATACAACAAAAAAATTCTTGTTGCACTTTAATCTGTTTTGAATTCTATTCTGATGCACTTTTTCGTACCACTGTCTCCTTTGGATAAAAGCGTCTGCCAAATGAATAAATGTAAATTCAACATTCACACAATAGAGGAATTTCATTAGTCCAACACAAGCAACAAAACATAAGCAACTGCATCATTACATTAATTTTGATTAATTTATGCCCATTAATTTATCTCCTGATATGTAGAAAACCTTTTTCAGCACCACAAGATTTCCACCATTTTCAGATAACTTCATAAAAGTAAATATTGACATGTTGAATCTATTGATTATATATAATCAAATGAGCTTTAACCACACAAGCGTAATAATAATAACCAGCTTGGGCAGTACTGAGCGTAATCTTTCCGTGTCAGTAAAGATGTACAGTAAGGGTCAGACAGAGGGTCAAATTAGAAAATGCTCATATTACACAAAATTATGTCTTTTTCGCAAGAAACCATTAAGTGACAGTTTAAGTAGACTATGAGAAGAAATGGGAGCTAATTACAAGTGTGAAGTCGCATATGGCTTATTTTTCCCTTCTCTCTTTTTGTTTTAATTATAATAGTTTGATTATAGTTAATACATTAGTTGAGGTATTTATCATACATCAGTCATTATTACTGTGCATTTACATAATAAGTATTATTTTTTTACATGTGCTAAAGCTAACAAATGTGATCTAAATTTGCTGGAATCTGTACCCACCCTTGGAATCATATCTAGCATTATCTATAGGACAGACATCTACTGAGGACATTATACAAAGTGATATGTATGTTACAATAACAATTTAATCTATTAGAGCCAAGACCAGAGTGCAGAATAACAGATTAGACCAATGTGGTCTGTGTGTACCTCCGATATGAAGAGCAGTGTCCCTCTGTGTCTGTAAAGTCGAGCTGAAGGCTGCAGTTGAATGGCTTTAGTCAGATCAGACAGAGCTTCACTGATGCGTCCCAGAGGAGACAGAATCTGAAATCACATAAAATCACCCACATCTTCTTTAAACATTATTATTAACATAATAACATAAGGGCTGCACAATTATAGAAAAAAACAAACAAAATTAACAGCTGGCACAATTAATGAATCATGAAAATTGTTAATTACAGCATTTCATTTTGTGTTGCTTCAAAATATTCTATTTACAATATTTTTTGCAGCAGTTGAGCATTGTGGCCAATCAGTCATTGTAACCAATCACAGACATGTCTGTTACTTGTTTTCAGTGTATAGTTTATTCAAATTTCGAATACAGTTTTTGTTTATCATTAGTGGTCGACCGATATATCGCCGAGGCTGATAAATCGGATGGCTGAAAAAGTGGGCGGGCACTGTTGCTTTCTATTGTGCTTACCATTTGGATTGCTGTGTTTAGTGTTCATGTTTAGTGCAAAGGTTTGCCGGTAAAACTGTAAAAAGTTCATAGATATGACTTTTGAGCAGTGTTGGGGGGGGATACAAGTAACACGTAAGTAACGCAATATATTTTTTTAAGATCATAATATCTGAGTATTGTATGATTATGAAATTTGGCTGACAATTAATTGTCAAACAAATAATTGCAATTATGACAATTGTCTGTTTTAGGGCTCTCACAATTATGATGAATAATTACCGTTTTAGGGCTTTCAGGATTATGATTATTAATTGTCACACAAATTTCATGCTTTTGTCATATGTGTATGCGTGCTTCATAAACCTTAAGAATTTATTCATATTTAACTTTTACATGATATTCTGTAAATATTAAATGACATTAAAAATCATATTTTAAATATAAAAATATTTCAAAATGCATAAAATATCTGTTCTCTTTTTGGTCACCTTTAGTCTTGGTCCATTTTGCATTAACACTGTTGTTGTTGGAAACCAGCCAACCTGAATATCTATTATAAGTATGCAATAGTAAAATATTTATATCCAAAATTCTTCACTTTCACACATTAATTTAAAGCTCTCCTATTAAACCCACAAGCCCTTATTTCACATAAAGACTTATGAGATTCTGTTTCTTCATTTTATCATCTCCTTAGAAATAGTCATTAACACTGCGTGTATGAACCCACAAAGACAAATAACATTTGCCATTAAACGATCATTAAATTAAAGTGAAACCGGAGCAATTTGCATTTACTAAAATCCTCGTTACATAGTGGTTTTGTCAGACGGGACCACCATGGGTGCAGCTCTTGAAGAGCGCGTGAAGATTAACCGCTTCTGAACTGGACTTGAAGCGCTGTGATGAACGCACCGTTAATTAGGCTGTCAGAAGATTTTGTCAGTCAGTGACTAAATTCATGGATCTAGTTGTTAGCCAGATAGACTGATTGGTCTTTTGGTAAAGTTTTAGCCTCTAGTACAAGGAAGTCTGGGTTCTAATCAGCCCTTATATAACTTTTCATTTAATTAACAAAGATTTATTATTGTATATTGTTATTTACACAGACGCCAGTACTCATATTGACCATTATTTTAACAAAGGCTAAAGCAAGCATATTCCTGATTTGTTTTGTTAAATCAGCATAACTGCAAATTTGAAATATACATTGGTGGCCAAAAGTTTGGAATAATGTACAGATTCTGCTGTTTCGGAAGGAAATTGGTACTTTAATTCACCAAAGTGGCATTCAACTGATCACAAAGTATAGTCAGGACATTACTGATGTAGGGCTTTACTGGTTGTTTAGATCAGTGTTACTATTATAAATAATTAATAGTTATTTCTTTAGTTATTAATTCATATTTAAATTAATTAATTGAATCTAACTCATTAAAACCTCATATGGGACTCCAATAAATGTAGTGCACTAAGTTTAGGAGCGGGTTTGGTTATTAGCAATAATTAATAATTATCAAAGATAATTATTAATTATTAAAATCCATAGAACATTGGTGAGAATCAATGTTAGCTTTTTTTAATCCTTTAAATCAACAATTATCAAAGATAATCACTAATCATTAACATCGATGAAACATTAATTAAAATTAACACTAGCTTATTGATTAATTATCAATTATCAAAAATCAATAGAATATTAATAAGGATTAACATTGACGGGGCATCACCCTGGAATCAGGGACTAATAACCAGATAGTATAACAGTCTCAATATTAGAATGTTTTCTCAGGAAAATCGACATCCGAAGAATATCGATTTTTGGGAAAAAAAACAATGAATGAAGGCTTGAATCCGAGCACTGACATCCCGTCAGCATGACACAGGTGTATGCAAAACAAACCAAAACACTTCTCTTTGTAATATAACAGTTTATTTATGCAGAAATATCAATTAATAATTAATACAACGCAGTCAATAAACTTCCGACTTACAACTACAAACTAAACAGTGATATGATTAGATATGGAAACTAAAATAATTTTATAACACATAAGGTGTGTGTGTGTGTGTGTGTGTGTAAGGAGGGACACGCACAAAATGGCGGACGTTGCTCTCGTGGAGAGCATGTCACGCGAGACTTCCGGGCGGAGAGAAACCAGTCAATGGTAAGCTTAGGGACGAAGCTGAGCTTTATCACGAAGCTATCTACTAACCAAAAATGTGTGCCAGAATGTTTGTGAGGGGTCGTGCGTACGTGCGTGTGGTTAGTACGAGAGAGAGAGAGAAAGAGAATTAAGTGACAGCCCCAAAGCCGATTTGGCGATCGTGGGAGAGAAAGCAGCTGTTAGTTTATCACTCAGAGACGTGGTGAACGGCTCGTAAACCGTTCCGTGTTCTTTGATTCTTTAATGGATAAACTCAGTTTGCTGGTCTCACCCGCGATGGTGGAAATGCACAACAGCCCAATGTGGTTGGACCACAATACAGCAAATCAAATTTGTGATAATTAATACCCTGAGTATTAATAATGAGCGGACTCAGCAGTCCGTAAACTGTACAAGCAAAAACCTTGGTACACAAGAATAACACACTATAATATTCTATCTCTGCCCAGACGTAAACCTCTTACTTGAATCGCATGAGGATGCAGAATGTGTGTTCATCCGTCCTTTAACTCAGACTCGGTTCCTCGAGGCTCAGGTGATGACGGGAGGCCGTTTCCTCGCTCTGTCGGCGGGCGGTACGACTGCTGATTCTCGGCGGGCTGATGGAGAAATCAGCAACGTCGACTTGACTGAAGATGGAAGAGAAATCTTTTACCTCTTCACTTCTACAGGCAAACGGATGAACATGCGGATTGCTCGCCGGCCTGCTTTGGATCCGTTAGAGTGTTCGGTGGAACACAGTGTAATCTCAACTCGTCCAGTGAGATGGAGATTGTATGGCCACAGTTTCAAGTCGGACGTTACTTCCTTGTGCCACGAGGCTGCACCTGAGAGCAGCGATGAGCTGCGTCTACACACGGCGAGCAAAGTTGCTGGAAGCAAATCCCGGAAGCATTTCAGAGGTATTTCTACTCCTGATGATGTCATGGTTGAGGTGTGTTCTGTCGTTTGCCTCATCCTATAGGAGTTGAGAGTTCGATCCTTTAGTGAGCAAGGCTTCATGGGATTTGAAGTCTGTCTTGGACTCCCTTTGTTTGATTTTGGCGCGATTTTTATCAGTATAATTTATAACCTGGTATGTGGGTGCCTGAGTTAGGTTTTACGACTCTGTTAGGCCTGCCTTTGTCTTCTATCT
This sequence comes from Myxocyprinus asiaticus, assembly GCF_019703515.2. Classification (NCBI taxonomy): domain Eukaryota; kingdom Metazoa; phylum Chordata; class Actinopteri; order Cypriniformes; family Catostomidae; genus Myxocyprinus; species Myxocyprinus asiaticus. The sequence continues at coordinate 6,189,288 of NC_059362.1, read as the reverse complement.
GAATACATGAGGCCCAACACTGATGTAAAAAACAGCCCCATCACTATTTGAAAAAAGTCATTTTTGATCCAATCTAGACAGGCCCCATTTCCAGCAGCCATCACTCCAACACCTTATCCTTGAGTAATCATGCTAAATTGCTAATTTGGTACTAGAAAATCACTTGCCATTATATCAAACAGTTGAAAGCTATTTGGTTCATGAAATGAAGCTTAACATTGTCTTTGTGTTTGTTTTTGAGTTGTTACAGTATGCAATAGACTGGCATGTCTTAAGGTCAATATTAGGTCAAAAATGGCAAAAAAGAAAGAGCTTTCTCTAGAAACTCATCAGTCAATCATTGTTTTGTTTTGAGGAATGAAGACTATACAATGCTTGAAATTGCCAAAAAAATTGAAGATTTCATACAAAGGTGTACACCACAGTCTTCAAAGACAAAGGACAACTGGCTCTTACAAGGACAGAAAGAGATGTGGAAGGCCCAGATACAACAAAACAAGTGGATAAGTACGTCAGTCTCTAGTTTGAGAAATAGAATGCCTCACATTTCCTCAGCTGACAGCTTCATTGAATTCTACCCACTCAACACCAGTTTCATGTACAACAGTAAAGAGAAGACTCAGGGGTGCAGGCCTTATAGGAAGAATTGCAAAGAAAAAGCCACTTTTGAAACAGAAAAACAAAAAGAAAAGTTAGACTGGGCAAAGAAACACAGACATTGGACAACAGATAATTGGAAAAGAGTGTTATGGATCTTAACCCCATTGAGCTTTTGTGGGATCAGCTAGACCAGTGGTGTCAAACTCGGTTCCTGGAGGTCCACAGTCCAGCAGAGTTTAGCTCCAACCCTAATTAAACACACCTGAAGCAGCTAATCAAGATTACAAGGAGGCATTTTGGAGCAGGGCTGGAACTAAACTCTGCAGGGCTGCGGACAGCCACATCTATGGCAAGTGCTACAGGAAGCATGTGGTGAAATGTCACCCGAGTATCTGGACAAACTGACAGCTAGAATGCCAAGGATCTGCAAAGCTGTCATTGCTGCATGTGATTTTTTTGATAAGACATCTTTGAAGGAGTTTAAGAAGTTCTGAACATTTTTTTCAAATTGTAATAGTAATTTTCCATGTTATTAATGTCCTGACTATACACTGTGATAAGATGAATGCCACTTATAAGTATAAACCTACCAATTTCTTTCCATAAGTTAAAAATCTGTACATTATTCAAAATTTTGGCCGCCAGTGTAAGTCTTTCCGCTTTAAAATTCAATTGTAAGAGATCTGTTTGGACCTGCATATAAGCGGTCTCGCACCAACATGAATTCGTCATAAGTAAAAACAATTTAGAAAATATAGTGGAGAGAGAGCCTGGTCAATCACTAATAGGCTTGGTCAAGTGTAATTTAATTCGGAAGTTCTTCTCCGGTCATTGCACCGTCAGCATCCTATTACAAAGACCTTATTCCCTCAAGCACCAGCGATATAAACAAATTCAGCGCATTCACAAGAAGTTAGTGTAAATGTGCTGTATGCAATTAAATATTCTTAAGTTCTTTTGTGCATTAACTGCGTCCATGCTGAATCCCAGTCATATTTCTATGACAGTGACATGCTCTATTTAAACGCATTAAAAATGTGGTTCTCATCAGCTGTTTGCTTTCACGCACTTCACTTCTACCAGTCAGTTTTGCTTTAAAAATTTTATTCATTTATTAAAACACAAAAAACTTCAACCAAAATATTTCAAAATTCAAATTACACTTTAAACTAAATGAAAATATAATAAAAATAATGAATTGGTCCAAAAATCCTAGATTTTTTCGTCTCCAAATCCAAACAGTTTACACGGTCCAACTTCGTACACAAGCCCCTTTTGCAGTCACTTAAGAATGACAACAAATATATATATATATATACATACATATACATATATATATATATATATATATATATATATATATATATATATATATATATATATATATATATATATATATATATATATATATATATATATATATATATACATATATATATATATATATATATATATATATATATATATATATATACATATATATATATATATATATATATATATATATACATACATACATATATATATATATATATATGTATGTATATATATACACATACATATATATATATATATATATGTATATATATATATATATATATATATATATATATATATATATATATATATATATATATATATATAATAATAATAATAATAATAATAATAATAATAATAAAAGCAAAACAAATAACCATACAACAGAAGAAAAAAATGTAAATGCGAAGCATTACTTCTGTGTCATTTTATTATGAATCAGTACCAGTGGGATGTATGTCCGATTTAACATTATTAGTCTGGAATGCTGGTGGCCTTAATGCACCACATAAACAGACCAGTGTTTTAGGCTTATCATGTAGAAAAAAAGTAGACATTGCACTGTTACAGGAAACACACCTGTTGACTACTGACACAAATAGACTCGCTGGTTTTATTGCGTGATAACCTCATCCTCGTATGGCACTAAGATAGAGGAGTGACTATAGGAGTGGCCATCTTTCAAAAGATTTCTCATTTTCTTCGATACGTATGTCTTTTTCCAGAGTCGACTATCCAGAGTATGACCAAAATGGAAGTGGGCATAATCAGTCCAATAGCTAACCCAACAACCCCAATTATATGAAATAGTCTTAGGCGAGCACCATATGAGGAGCGGATGGTGATATCAGCATTCCACATTATAAGATAAAAACTTAGTCATACACCATTTACCAAAATTAAAGAAAACCAAAAAATAATATGTAAATAGTGGACCCATTACCGACAACAGCTGGCTGACATCGTAAGAACAAGGAGTGACTTATCAGTGACTACTAGGCTCAAATTTAAAAATAACAAGTTTTATCTGCTAATGAAAATAACGTCCCTGTGGAAAATTATAGTAATCTGGTGAATCGTGTCGGAGAGTGAAACCAACAGTTAGAATGTAAGCTGCTCCAAGTATGGAACATAGGCAACAAGTCTTCTGTTTCGACATCCTCTCAGGCAATGCCGTGCTTGTTGCCGACTTCAATAGCTGCAATAGCATCTCGGTTCACAGCAGCTGCTGAGGTCAGAAAATCCTCTCCTTCTCCAGGTGAGTGGAGCAGCCAAAACTCCTTAATTATTTAGAAGAGCAGTGTACAGGAGGAAGAACTCAACTTAATTGTCAAGTTTTTCTCAACCTCTACCTTTAGATTTGAAACAACCACATTAACGGAAGCAAGACCTGCAGTCAAAGATGAAAGTTCTGACTGAAAAGCATTACATTTTTCGTCAGTGCCTTGACCCATCTTGTGAAGGAGACCCAGCTTAGGCTCTAGGTATTCATGCTGAAACTCCATGACAGATTCGGCAATAGCTTGAAAATCATTTTTAGCCATCTTACTCAAACTCAGAGCTGCAGTGAATGACGGTTTCTTTGCAGATTCAGCCATTCTTGACACACAAGTAAAATAAAGATAAAGTAAATGCCAACTGGTGCTAAAAAACAAGAAACTTAAGGGGTGTTGGTAGAGAGCTAAAAACTAAGCCGCCATATTAACCAGTGGGTCACGTGACCGCTCCCTGAAACAAAAAGTTTTTATGACATTTTGGTAGCATTAAAAACTATTTCATTCAAGAATGTTGAGCACCTACTGTTGTTATGTGCATATTAACACAGCGGTAAAACTTTAAATTCTCACACATGAGACTTGTTTGCAAAATCACCGCAAAGTGACACTTTTGGCACCATTGTTTAGTGTGAAGAGTTATTATGAGTAACATTGTTAACATTATTATTTGTATTGTATTTCACTGATTCTTGACATAATGGACAAAACATGTCCTACAAACAAAAGTCCTCTTTATGTTAAAAAACAAGAAATTCATAATAATAAAAATACTGAAAAAGTTAAAATTGAAGGAAATCTGTATACGCAGGGCATTTATTACTTATATTTTTAAATAATTTCATTATAATTTTTTTTAATGCATGCACTTGGAATCACATGTAACTTAACCTGTCCTCAGCAATGTCATAGTCACCTATAACTCAGAGTACCTTTTTCCCCACTTCCTGCTCATAGTAGATGCAACAGTAGGACATATGGTCTGGTCATTTTTATATATTTATATATTTCAAACAAACAATGTTTAAGTCTCTGTGGTCACAGCATCAACATGTCAAAACAGTCATCCCCTTGTGATAATTTCTGTTGATACTTGTAGAATAATTATGGCATTTAAGTTTAAAAATAAAATGGCTCCAGTTGGGACTAAACAGCTGTGTGGCCACAAGAAAGCCAACTTCAATTTGCTAGGGAGCATAAAGATTGGACTTTTCTCCAGAGCAATGGAAAAAAGTAATGTGGTCTGATGAGTCCAGATTTACCCTATACCAAAGCGATGGTTGTGTCAGGGTAAGAAGGGAATTGCCTGAAGTGATGCACCTGTCATGCATAGTGCCCACTGTACAAGCCTCTGGAGGCAGTATTATGATCTGGGGTCGCTTCAGTTGGTCACTAGGCTCAGCAATGTAATGTGGCAATAAAATGAAGTCAGCTGACTATTTGAATTAACTAAATTACCAGGTTATCCCATCAATGGATTTTTTTCTTCCTTAACGGCACGGGCATATTCCAATGCCAAGATTCATCAGGCTCAAATTGTGAAAGAGTGGTTCAGGGAGCATGAGGAATAATTTTCACACATGGAAAGTCTTTGGGATGTGCTGGAGAAGACTTTATGTTCAAATCTCCCGTCATCAATACAAGATCTCTGCCAAAAATTAATTCAACTCTGGATGGAAATAAATGTTGTGATGTTGCATAAGACTGTCAAAGTAATGCCACAACGAATGTGCACCATAATCAAAGCAAAAGGCGGTCCGACGAATATTAGA